>NC_140174.1:88297520-88527520 GCF_963971535.1 Notolepis coatsorum | reverse complement strand
ATAAAGCACTTAGCAGCACTTAGCACTTTAAACTTACCAGAACTTTAGCACGCGGAGGCGGAAACAGGCTTCGACAGCGACTTTAGAAGCGGCTGATTAAACAAGACGAAAGCTAAATACGAAAGTGAAAGTCAAGTCGTCGCCACTCATAGCAAATATGAGAGCTCTGTAGCGATTTTATTGGTTTGTCATGACAAACCAATTACATAATCCAACATATGTGTAAAGAAACAACATATTCCAGTTAACGGTATATTTTTTAAATGATTCGTTACGGCGTAGTCAATACTTCCATGCGTATAAATTGAGTAAGCGAGAACACACAGGGACCTCTGCCGCTCTGCCGCGCGCTGCAACACACAGAGGAGCTTGGCCGGCGTAGCGGCAGGCGTGGATAAGGGGGCGTGCTAGCGCGGGGTCACGTGGGCGTCGTGGCCAATCAGAGGAACCCGGAAACCGAACTGTATTGTATTTGGCATAGACGCTTCCCGCGTGGAGCGGGAATCAAACCGGGAACCTCTGGATTGCCAGACGACTGCTTTCTCTACCTCTTGAGCCACTGTCGCCCCAAACAAAACATATACATCACACCCATCTTCTTTGGTTGCCCTAAGGTCTGATTGAATACATTTTGTAAGTCTGGAATATGATATTGACATTAGTGCTATAAATCTGCTCGCGCACACTGAGTCTGACGTATACAGCGAACAGGTCTCTATATATGGGTCTCGCACTCTCCTTTAATACAATGATGAATTGAAAATGGGGGACCCTGATGTAAACAAGACGAAAGTCTTTCTCTGGTCTGCATCCCCTTAACAATTGTGTGTATTGAGCTGTACTGTATTGTACCCATTCTGCAATCTGTTAATACAATTTTCAATCAATCAATATTACAAATACATTATTTTGATTTCCTGCCTTTATGAAGAATGGCCAGTAGATGGCACTAAGCACTTGGAGAGCAGTCCTCTTTTGATCATAAGCCAAGGGCTTCTGTCAGCTACCTGGCATCATGGCATGCCTCACTAGACTATATAAATAAACTACAATGTGTTACACAGTTCATACATGGGATGGATGGTAAATGAAAAGGAGAAGAATGGTACCATCAGATGTGACCAAAGTTTAGAAGTTATAAGTATGAACTTCCTCCAGAAGTGAAATATTTCCATTTCAGACTATGACTTACTTGACTTAATCGTCTTTACCCCGTTGGGGGGCATAGGGCGTCCACCAGAGCTCTCCATCTCACTCTCTTCCATTTCAGACTATACCAGGGACAATTTCCAGCCCAACAGGATTGGTTTACTTTTGGTCACTACCATCACAATCGTCAAGGAACCATGGGTTAAAGGCGTTGTAAGTGGTATTTTATTTGTTAAAACAAGTTTCAAGTTTCAAGTTTCTTTAATAGTTGTCATACAGAAGTACAGAATACTTTTATACAAAATGCTTCTTACTGTTGCGCTCCAGAGACTGTGCAAGACAAGATAAGTATGAAATAAAATAACATAGTAAAATTAGAAGTAAAAAAATGAGGTCACAGTGTTCAGTTTAGACATATGTACAATGTTCGATGCAGAATAGACGTAGTTACCATACAATATACAATACTGTGCAGTGTACTAATATACAATACTATATAGTGCAAGGCAGAAATGGAGAAATGGGACGAGGTGCAATTTAGGTACAATTCACAGTAGGTGTACGAGTTGTAGTGCAAATCCTTTATCAATAAATATAAAGTGTAAGTGTGTTTGTGTGATCTAAAGTGTGGAGAGTGGGTGCTGCAGTGTGTTGTTTGTTTGAGTGAGTGTGTGCGTGTGGGTGTGTGTGCTGTGTGCATTTGATGGTTGTTGCATAGTGATTATTGTTCGTTTAGCGATTATTGTTCGTTTAGCAGCCTGATGGCCTGGGGATAGAAGCTTCTTCTGAGTCTTTCTGTGCTCGCCTTAAGACTCCGGTATCGCTTGCCTGACCGCAGCAGTTCAAAGAGGCAGTTGTTCGGGTGGCTCGAGTCCTTAATAATTCTCTTAGCCTTCCCCTTGCACCGCTTGTTGTAAATGTTCTGGAGGGTGGGAAGCCCCCCTCCAATTGTGCGTTCGGCTGAACGTGTCACTCTTTGTAGTCTGCTACGGTCTTGTGCAGTGCTATTCCCAAACCAGGAGGTGATGTTGCCGGTCAGGATGCTCTCTATTGTACATGAGTAGAAGTTCCTAAGGATCTTCTGACTGACTTGGAACTTCCTTAGGCGCCTGAGGAAGTAGAGGCGTTGTCGTGCCTTCTTCACAACACTGTCAATGTGTGTGGTCCATGTCAAGTCCTCGGATATGTGGGCTCCGAGGTACTTGACAAGTGGTCTACATGTTAAATAATAATAGCTCTACATTCCGACAGCCATCACTGATATAGTGTTTGGTCAGTAACATGGGTCTAAAAAAAAATACAAATGTAGAGCTATTTAACACTTATTTTAACAGAAATATACCACTTACAACACCTTTAACATACAGTAAAGTATACTGAAAAACCAAGACGAACACATTTGAATAACTGGTTAATGCTCTATTTATATATTTCATAGTTAATAGTTAAATCATTTTAGCTAGAAATCATGTGGTGAGGGACACAAAGTCAAATTAGTTTTAATTGATAACGAGCCTGCTGAAATCTGGCATCTACTGTATAAAACAACAGGACAACAGATAGGTAACCTGTTTACAGAGTTGATGGATGTGGGCTGCAGCAAGGCTAATGAGTTACTGTCAATGTTGATGTGCATGCTTTTACAAATTATATGGTTGATTGATTGATTGATTGAAAAGTTTATTAACAGATTGCAGAATGGGTACAGTACAGTACAGCTCAATACATACAAAAGAGGATGCAGACCTGAGAAAGACTTTCGTCTTGTTTCCATCAGGGTCCCCCATTTTCAATTCATCATATGACACACACGACATACAGATAGACAGTACTGCTACATCTATACATTTATGACATACCAGATTTTCAAATACAGTACTGTTTGTGATACTAAAAAAATCCAGAAAAAGAGTGTATATACATTTGAATAGAAACTGTGCATTGGGGGAGGTTGGGTAGGTGGGGTGGGGCTGTACATTGGAGGTGGGGGGGGGGGGGACACTGTACATTGGAATACTGACATACATTTGACATAGAAACTGTACATTGGAGGAGGTTGGGTAGGTGGGGTGGGGTTGGGTGGGGCTGTACATTGGAATACTGACAAAGCCATGCTTGGTCTTTATTGTACAACTGGGTTAGGACATTTGTAGGGGCCAGTTTTGAATTGCAGTCTCCCGTAGGTGTTCTTTGAGAGTGTTTTTGAAGGTGGGTAGTGATTCACATTCCTTTACAGCTTTGGGTAGGGCGTTCCACATTGTTGTGGCATAATTGCGAAACGTGTTTAGTCCCTTGTTTGAGCCGAATCTGGGTTTTACATGATTTGTGGAGCTCCCTCTGGTGTTGTGATCGTGGTATTCACTGACCTTTGGGAAGTATTTTGACATGTACATGGGTACCTTGGTCGTGTAGTGTATCTTGTAGACCAGGCCCATTGCAAGTTGCTGTACTCTGTCGTCTACTCTAAGCCATCCTAGGTTGGCAAAGTGTGCAGGGGTGAGGTGGGTTCTAGGAGTCAGGTCAAGCAGTAGTCTGACTAGTTTGTTTTGAGATGTTTGTAATTTGGTTTTTAGTGCCTTTGAGGTGCTTTGGTACCATGAGGTGCAAGCATAGTCGTAGTACCCTTGAATGATTGCTCCTGCCAGAGTCTTCAGGGTATTCTTGTTTACCAGGGAGGAGATCTCCACCTATCCATAAAAGAGTATCAAGTTGTTAATCTGGTTTAGCCCTGTGTGGGATGTTAGGAATGTCCTTCAGCACATGTAGAGTTCCCACACGAGCCAGAGGCCCAAGCTCTGCCGGGAAGTAGGCTACCACATGTAGGTTGACGAGTTTAGGAAGAACATGTGAATTATCTCTCAGGTCAAAGCCTTTTCCCCCTGTTTTTGGTTCGCCTGGTTTCCTTGTGTAGAAATGCTTGTATTTATATTGTAATATAATATATATATATGTATTTTATATTGTATTACATCCATCCTGTATTGTACAATCGATTGCTATAAAAGAAATAAAAATTCAGGACAACCTGGGCTATCAGAATATCCTATAGTTGTGTCACATGAATGTATAAATAGTTATATCACTGTATATATACTAAGTAAAAAACGAAACGGAAATTGAATCTCACAGAACGCTATTCAAAAACACAGGACAATAATTAACTACATTTTTGGCTTACATTTTTGGTGAATCGGGGGGGATTAAGATTATATTAAATTATAATAACATATTCAACACACGTCAAAAACTATTTTCATTTATTTTAAGGTGAAGTAGAAAAAGAAAGCAATACGCTTGGACCAGCACTCACAGATTTTGGTATATTTAATGGCAGCCTGAAACAAACATGTTTCGGAACGATTATGTTCCTTCCTCAGTGTTGATGGCTAGCAAATGTTCTCACCGACAATATTGTTTTTATACCAAGAAAAGCAGGAAGTGACATCATCCACAGGTGTGTTGAGAATTGCTATAAGGTCTAATTTGACCCAGGAAGTACTTTGATGTCAAGAGTCCATTCTTAAGTCGAATTTACCTAAATATACAAATAAAAAATTTAGATCTAAATGTAGATAATAGATACATAAACATAAAATTGTTATACTAGAAACAAAACCAAAATTAACATCTAGTATGTATGGCTAGATAGGTACATTCTAATGCCTTATTCATTTTAAATATAAACAATAAACATTAAACAAGAACCCTAGGGTAAATAAGTCCGCCCTTTGGCGTACAGTCAAACTCTTTTTTTGAGCCTCGTAATAAAGAGGAAACCCGATGAAAAAACGAAAGTCAAAATTACCACAATATACAGATGGTAAATGTAGATATAAGATTAAAATAAAAATTGTTGTTATACTGGAAACAAAAAACATAAATCAAAATAGCAATAACATCTAGTATGTATGGCTAGATAGATACACTCTAATGCCTTATTCATTTTATATAAATAAACCATAAACAATAAAAAGTAAACAAGAAACCCATTGGGTAAGTCCGCCATTATGTATGGCTAGATAGATACACTCTAATGCCTTATTCATTTTATATAAATAAACAATAAACAATAATAAGTTGCAGTTTCCCATTAAGGCCGATTATTAGTTTTAGTATCCTTAGAAAGAAGTATGCCGGGTTCAGTAAATACGAGTAAGATCAATTTAGCCCAACAAATAAGTTTATTTTAAGCAACAAGTATCTAAGTATACAAGGGAGTATTAATGATTAGACTATAGATCTATTTTAAAGAGCCATTAGTAAGTCTAACAACCTTCAGACACACCGAACAGGTGTCGTTTTTTCCTTATTTTCCTTTTTTTCCGCTTTATTATGAGGCTCAAAAAAGAGTTTGAATTTACGCCTAATGGCAGACTTATTTACCCAAGGGTTTCTTGTTTACTTTTGATTGTTTATTGTTTATTTATATAAAATGAATAAGGCATTAGAGTGTATCTATCTAGCCATACATAATGGCGGACTTATTTACCCAAGGGTTTGTATTGTTTATTGTTTATTTATATAAAATGAATAAGGCATTAGAGTGTATCTATCTAGCCATACATAATGGCGGACTTACCCAATGGGTTTCTTGTTTACTTTTTATTGTTTATGGTTTATTTATATAAAATGAATAAGGCATTAGAGTGTATCTATCTAGCCATACATACTAGATGTTATTGCTATTTTGATTTATGTTTTTTGTTTCCAGTATAACAACAATTTTTATTTTAATCTTATATCTACATTTACCATCTGTATATTGTGGTAATTTTGACTTTAGTTTTTTCATCGGGTTTCCTCTTTATTACGAGGCTCAAAAAAAGAGTTTGACTGTACGCCAAAGGGCGGACTTATTTACCCTAGGGTTCTTGTTTAATGTTTATTGTTTATATTTAAAATTAATAAGGCATTAGAATGTACCTATCTAGCCATACATACTAGATGTTAATTTTGGTTTTGTTTCTAGTATAACAATTTTATGTTTATGTATCTATTATCTACATTTAGATCTAAATTTTTTATTTGTATATTTAGGTAATTTCGACTTAAGAATGGACTCTTGACATCAAAGTACTTCCTGGGTCAAATTAGACCTTATAGCAATTCTCAACACACCTGTGGATGATGTCACTTCCTGCTTTTCTTGGTATAAAAACAATATTGTCGGTGAGAACATTTGCTAGCCATCAACACTGAGGAAGGAACATAATCGTTCCGAAACATGTTTGTTTCAGGCTGCCATTAAATATACCAAAATCTGTGAGTGCTGGTCCAAGCGTATTGCTTTCTTTTTCTATTATACTCGACGGGATTTCAGCACCCAGTGTTATAATTTGTGAGCGCAGTCTATCTTGACTTTTCGATTTATTTTAAGGTGCCCTATGCATTTTTTGTCCAAACAGTTAGTTTTGCCATAGTTGCTATAGTTTTGTCAAAATCATTGGCCCTCCAGGTCAAGGTCAGTGGCCCTCCTGCCTGTTCTCAGTGGCCCTCCTGCTTGTGGTCAGTGGCCCTCCTGCCTGTTGTCAGTGGCCCTCCTGCTTGTTGTCAGTGCCCCCCCCTGCTTGTGGTCAGTGGCCCTCCTGCTTGTGGTCAGTGGCCCTCCTGCCTGTGGTCAGTGGCCCCCCTGCTTGTGGTCAGTGGCCCCCCTGCTTGTGGTCAGTGGCCCGCCTGCTTGTGGTCAGTGGCCCCCCCTGCTTGTGGTCAGTGGCCCCCCTGCTTGTGGTCAGTGGCCCGCCTGCTTGTGGTCAGTGGCCCCCCCTGCTTGTGGTCAGTGGCCCCCCTGCTTGTGGTCAGTGTCCCCCCTGCTTGTGGTCAGTGGCCCGCCTGCTTGTGGTCAGTGGCCCCCCTGCTTGTGGTCAATGGCCCTCCTGCTTGTGGTCAGTGTCCCTTCTGCCTGTGGTCAGTGTCCCCCCTGCTTGTGGTCAGTGGCCCCCCTGCTTGTGGTCAGTGGCCCCCCTGCTTGTGGTCAGTGGCCCGCCTGCCTGTTGTCAGTGGCCCTCCTGCTTGTGGTCAGTGGCCCCCCTGCTTGTGGTCAATGGCCCTCCTGCTTGTGGTCAGTGTCCCTTCTGCCTGTGGTCAGTGTCCCCCCTGCTTGTGGTCAGTGGCCCCCCTGCTTGTGGTCAGTGGCCCCCCTGCTTGTGGTCAGTGGCCCGCCTGCCTGTTGTCAGTGGCCCTCCTGCTTGTTGTCAGTGCCCCCCCCTGCTTGTGGTCAGTGGCCCGCCTGCTTGTTGTCAGTGGCCCCCCTGCTTGTGGTCAGTGGCCCCCCCTGCTTGTGGTCAGTGGCCCCCCCTGCTTGTGGTCAGTGGCCCCCCTGCTTGTGGTCAGTGGCCCTCCTGCCTGTTGTCAGTGGCCCCCCTGCTTGTGGTCAGTGGCCCTCCTGCCTGTTGTCAGTGTCCCCCCTGCTTGTGGTCAGTGGCCCCCCTGCTTGTGGTCAGTGGCCCTCCTGCCTGTTGTCAGTGGCCCCCCTGCTTGTGGTCAGTGGCCCCCCTGCTTGTGGTCAGTGGCCCTCCTGCTTGTCCCAGAATGTTGCATTTTCATTAGCATGCTTTTTGTATGTGTCAATACAATTCTATATAAGAAAAACATAAAATGTGTAAAAACATAATTCATAATTGTGTAAGAAGACATTCACAGTTTTATCAATTCGTTTTTTTTATAAAGTCTTCAAAAGGACACTGCTTTTCCAAACTGGATTTCAGAGCTCCTGGAAGGGGGCCAGGATCACACTGGATGGCTCTTTGGAACTGTTCTTAAAACCCTTTCACTGCCACACGACAGAAGGTTAACCCTTTACTATCACACTACCGACGGTTACTGTTGTGTGGCAGTGAAAGGGTTAACCTTCTGTGTGTTGTCGCAGTGAAAGGGTTAACCGTTTGGTAGTGTGGCAGTGAAAGGGTTAAGATAGTAACTAGAGTATTATCTGGGGTCGCTGGTGGGACAGTCGACAAATTCTTAAAATGGATTTGCATTCCTTTTTCTCAATCTGCAATGTTGTCAAACAACGACCTCTTGGCAAAAGAGCCTTGCTCTTGGTATTGTGCTTTATTTTAATAATTTGTTTTGGTCTGATTTAACTTATTATACTGTGAATTTCTCCAGACCTCTCTTCACGGCAGAACCTTGCCAGCAATAGCAACCCCTCCCCTATACCCATTCAAACCCAACCCACTCATCATACCAAAACAAACAACATGCAGTACTATTGTACCAAGCAGGGCTATTTTGCCTAGAGGCCTGACACCAAAGAAAAATATAATCCATTATCTTTATTTTTGTTATTTATTGTATTATTATTTATATACTTTTTATCCTTACCCCCCCCCCCCCAAGGGGATTAATACAGATCCATCTTATCATCTTATCTTATTTTAGAAGAATAGAATAGAAATACTTTTATTATCCCGAGGGAAATTTGACACTGCAAATCGCTCAACATTAAACATTTAGACAGAACAGGTCACGAATAAGAATAACAAAACAAATCAAATTGCCTAAAATAGAATACTATATTATACTACAAATTCTATAAAATAGAATACAAATGGAATAAAATATACAGTAAATAATCTCTTAAATCAACTTGTCTAGTAATGATTTCTTAAGACTCTCTAATCTACAGCTGCATCTCTACCCATGTTCTCATGTTTCCTTGTTACAGAGTTGCAGGTTGTCTACCAAAACCTTTTCTTGTTTTTTCCTAATTGCTTGACTGCAGATGGAATGGGGAAGGTGCTGGTGTTTCCTCATGCTTATGTCTGCTGGAGCCATGTCTGTTGTCACGGCCATGCACCCGTCTTCAAATCCTTCAATAGGTTTTGTGATCTGCACGGCCTCAGCCAACTAATCACCCAACCCACAAGGATATGTGAATCAACTCAGACTACCATTGACCTCATACTGACCTCTGACAAGTCCAAGATCTCCAATAAAGGGGTTATAGCATGTGGGTTAAGTGATCATTATATGATATTCTGTACCCGCAAAAAGCTAAAACTAAAGGCTGGCTGTCACAAAACAGTCACATCTAGAGACCTCAAAACCTACTCTAGCGAGGCCTTTAACCTTGAACTGGAGAGTCTGGACTGGTCAGATGAACTCAATGGTACACTGGTTGAACTATGACCTCTGCCAGTGGGTCTTGGACTTCCTGACGGGCAGACCCCAGGTGGTGAGATCAGGCAACTGCACCTCCTCATCCATCACCCTCAACATAGGGGCCCCCCAGGGCTGTGTTCTGAGTCCCCTCCTCTACTCCCTGTACACACACGACTGTGTGGCTCAGCGGAGTAGCAATACAATCATCAAATTTGCTGACGACACAGTGGTGGTGGGCCTGATCTCTGCCAACGACGAGAGGGCCTACCTGGAAGAGGTCAAGGTCCTGGCGGGATGGTGCCAGGAAAACAGCCTCTCCCTGAACGTCAGCAAAACAAAGGAGATGATTGTGGACTTCAGGAGGTCGGGGGTCAAGGACTACAGCCACCTCAGCATCGACGGGGCACCGGTTGAGAGAGTCAACAGCTTTAAGTACCTCGGAGCCTACATATCCGAGGACTTGACATGGACCACACACATTGACAGTGTTGTGAAGAAGGCACGACAACGCCTCTACTTCCTCAGGCGCCTAAGGAAGTTCCAAGTCAGTCAGAAGATCCTTAAGAACTTCTACTCATGTACAATAGAGAGCATCCTGACTGGCAACATCACCTCCTGGTTTGGGAATAGCACTGCACAAGACCGAAGCAGACTACAAAGAGTGACACGTTCAGCCGAACGCACAATTGGAGGGGGGCTCCCCACCCTCCAGAACATTTACAACAAGCGGTGCAGGGGCAAGGCTAAGAGAATCATTAAAGACTCCAGTCACCCGAACAACTGCCTCTTTGAACTGCTGCGGTCAGGCAAGCGATACCGGAGTCTCAAGGCGAGCACAGAAAGACTCAGAAGAAGCTTCTATCCCCAGGCCATCAGGCTGCTAAACGAACAATGAACACTACACAACAACAACCATCAAACGCACATAGCACACACATCCACACGCACACACTCACTTTAAACAAACACACTGTAGCACCCACTCCACACACTTTATAGCACACACTCACTTTAAACAAACACAGGATTGCACTGCAACTCGTACACCTTACTGTAAATTGTATCTAAATTGTACCTCATCCCATTTCTGCTTTGCACTATATAGTATTGTACATTAGTACACTGCATAGTATTGTATATTATATGGTAACTCAGTTACGTCTATTCTGCATCGAACATTGTACATATGTCTATACTGAACACTGTGACCTCATTTTCTACTTCTAAATTACATGCTATACTATGTTATTTGATACTATCTTGTCTAGCACAGTCTCTGGAGCGTAACAGTAAGAAGCATTTTGTATGAAAGTATTCTGTACTTCTGTATGACAACTATTAAAGAAACTTGAAACTTGAAGAAACTTGGCTTGGCTTCAAAACCAAATTTTCATCAATACTAAACAACAAACAAGGGACTAAACACGTTTCGCAATTATGCCACATCAATGTGGAACGCCCTACCCAAAGCTGTAAAGGAATGTGAATCACTACCTACTTTCAAAAACACTCTCAAAAAACACCTAAGGGAGACTGCAACTCGAAACTGGCCCCTGTAAATGTCCGAACACAACCCCCTCCAATGTACAGTAAATTACCAAGTATGGTCTTGTCAATAATCCAATGTACAGTGTTGTTTGTACAGTTGTACAGTGTCCCCCACCCACCCCTCCTACCCAACCCCCCCCCCCACTCCTACCCAACCCCCCCCCCCCCCACCCACCCAACCACCTCCAATGTACAGTCCCCACCCACCCCTCCTACCCAACCCCCCCCCCCCACTCCTACCCAACCCCCCCCCCCCAAACCACCTCCAATGTACAGTCCCCCCCCACCCCCACCTACCCAATCCAATGTACAGTTTCTACGCCTAATGTATATACTCTTTTCTTTCTGGACTCTTTTTGTATCACAAACAGTACTGTAATTGCAAATCTGGTATGTCATAAATGTATAGATGTAGCAGTACTGTCTATCTGTATGTCATGTATGTCATATATGTTACGATGAATTGAAAATGGGGGACCCTGATGTAAACAAGACGAAAGTCTTTCTCTGGTCTGCATCCCCTTAACAATTGTATGTATTGAGCTGTACTGTACTGTACCCATTCTGCAATCTGTTAATAAAGTTTTCATTCATTCATTCATGGCCCCCCTAAGAACCACCAGGGTAAAAAATCGCGCTGAGCCATGGATGCACACTGAAATACTGACCGCTATGAAAGCCAGAGACAAAAAATGCTCTGAGTTTCGTAAAAGCCAGTCAAAGCTTACCAAAAGCACGAGCAGTGAACTCCAAGACCACGTGACTGAACTCAAACTAGAAAGAAACAGACTAAGAAATGACATAAACTCCATGATCAAAACTGCTAAAAAAAAATTCATCAATGACAAAACCGAGGAAAACAAAAATAAACCACGTGAACTTTGGAAATTACTCAACAATCAACTAGGCTGCAGTAAAAAACTTAAAACCAGGTTCTCAAACATAAACATAAAGACGGACAACACGCTCATCACAGACAAGCTGGATGTAGCCAATTACTTAAACACTTTCTTCACAAACATAGCCACAACACTGGTAAACAAACTACCCTCCCACTCAGGGCAGTATGGGGTAGAACACATAGTAGCATACTACAAGAACCTAGGCGTCCACAAAGACGACTTCAAACTGGAAATGGTAACTACAGATGATGTACTCAAAAAACTGACCCTCCAACCAAACAAGGCCACTGGCCATGACAACATCCCCTCCAAATTCCTCAGAGACTCAGCAGCAGCCATCACCCCAGTCATCACACACATAATAAACCTCTCCATAAAACAGGGACACGTCCCCAAGGACTTCAAAATTGCGAGAGTAACACCCCTGCACAAAAAGGGCAGCAAATTAGACCCGGGTAACTACCACCCTGTTTCTATCCTTACATCCATCTCGAAAGTCATGGAAAAAATAGTATACGAACAGATCGAAAAGTACCTCGCGGAAAAAAATCTAATCTACGAATTCCAATCTGGCTTCAGAACATCCCACTCCACGGACACATGCCTTCTCTACTTGAACGACCACATCAAACAAGAGGTGGACGCGGGCAAATACTGCGGCATGGTCATGCTGGACCTACAAAAGGCCTTCGACACTGTCAATCACACCATTCTGATTGACAAGCTAAAAGCAATTGGTTTTGATAGTTTATCAGTGAGCTGGATACAATCCTACCTGGAGGGGAGGGAACAGATGGTGGAAGTAAACGGTACCCTATCCCCCCCCTCACAGTGAGCTGTGTTGTTCCACAAGGAAGCATACTAGGACCGCTACTATTCCTAATTTATGCAAATGACATGTCGTCAGCTTGTGACTGCAACTTGTTCCTGTTTGCGGACGACTCAGCCCTGCTGGTCTCTGACAAGAACAAGTTACAGGTTGAAAAAGCCCTCAGCTCGGAACTAGGCAAAATCTGCATATGGCTCGCCGACAACAAACTATCATTACACATGGGCAAAACAGAGTCCATTCTCTTCGGTTCAAATAACAAACTCAGCAAGACCGACGGCTTCTCGGTTGCAGTGGGTGACAATATTATCACAAGGAAAGATGAAATTACCTACCTGGGTTCGATCCTAGAGGCTAATCTTTCCTGTGACAAAATGGCATCCAATGTAATAAAAAAAGTCAACCAACGAACGCGATTCTTGTACCGGATCTCCTCTCTGGTAAACAAGAATACCCTGAAGACTCTAGCAGGAGCACTCATTCAAGGGTACTACGACTATGCTTGCACCTCATGGTACCAAAGCACCTCAAAGGCACTAAAAAACAAATTACAAACATCTCAAAACAAGCTAGTCAGACTACTGCTTGACCTAACTCCTAGAACCCACCTCACCCCTGCCCACTTTGACAACCTAGGATGGCTTAGAGTAGACGACAGAGTACAGCAACTTGCAATGGGCCTGGTCTACAAGATACACTACGCGACCAAGGTACCCATGTACATGTCAAAATACTTCCCAAAGGTCAGTGAATACCACGATCACAACACCAGAGGGAGCTCCACAAATCATGTAAAACCCAGATTCGGCTCAAACAAGGGACTAAACACGTTTCGCAATTATGCCACATCAATGTGGAACGCCCTACCTAAAGCTGTAAAGGAATGTGAATCACTACCCACTTTCAAAAACACTCTCAAAAAACACCTACGTGAGACTGCAATTCGAAACTGGCCCCTACAAATGTCCTAACCTAGTTGTACAGTAAATGACCAAGTAAGGCTTTGTCAGTATTCCAATGTACAGTGTAAAATGTGTGTGTGTCCCCTACCCAACCCCCCCCCCCCCACCTCCAATGTACAGCCCTCACCCAACCCCACCCCACCCACCCAACTCACCCAACCCACCCAACCCCACCCCACCCACCCACCCCCCCCCACCTCCAATGTACAGCCCTCACCCAAATTGCAAATCTGGTATGTCATGTATAGATGTAGCAGTACTGTCTATCTGTATGTCATGTATGTCATTATGTTATGATGAATTGAAAATGGGGGACCCTGATGTAAACAAGACGAAAGTCTTTCTCTGGTCTGCATCCCCTTAACAATTGTATGTATTGAGCTGTACTGTACTGTACCCATTCTGCAATCTGTTAAATAAAGTTTTTCATTGCATTCACCATGAACCATGACATTACGTTAGTTAGCATCCAAGCTAGCGTGATAACGTTAGTAGTTAGAAACGGCTAGGCTGCCTGCTTACCTGCAATAATGTTGTCATCGTCCTGGACAGATAGACTTGTTAAATCATAATATCCACACTTTGTGCTGGTCCTCAGTAAATGTCCCGCCGGCAGCTGGTTTTGGATTAACTTAGCCTTTAGCTTGATTGAATTGATTGATTGAAAACTTTATTAACAGATTGCAGAATGGGTACAATACAGTACAGCTCAATACACACAATTGTTAAGGGGATGCAGACCAGAGAAAGACTTTCGTCTTGTTTACATCAGGGTCCCCCATTTTCAATTCATCAGGACATATATGACATACATGACATACAGATAGTCAGTACTGCTACATCTATACATTTATGACATACCAGATTTGCAAATACAGTACTGTTTGTGATACAGAAGGAGTCAGGAAAAGGGAGTATATACATTTGACGTAGAAACTGTACATTGGAGGAGGTTGGGTGGGGGGGGTTGGGTACACTGGGATATTGACAACCATACTGGGTAATCTACATTGGAGGTGGTTGGGGGGGGGGGGGGGGGCACACTGTATAAACAAGCAAAACTGTACATTGAGGGGGGGGGGGGGGAGACACTGTACAAACAAACAAAATTGTACATTGGACTATTGACAAAACCATACTAGGTAAATGACTGTACATTGGAGGGGGTTGGGTTAGGACATTTGTAGGGGCCAGTTTCGAATTGCAGTCTCACGTAGGTGTTTTTTGAGAGTGTTTTTGAAAGTGGGTAGTGATTCACATTCCTTTACAGCTTTAGGTAGGGCGTTCCACATTGATGTGGCATAATTGCGAAACGTGTTTAGTCCCTTATTTGAGCCGAATCTGGGTTTAACATGATTTGTGGAGCTCCCTCTGGTGTTGTGATCGTGGTATTCACTGACCTTTGGGAAGTATTTTGACATGTACATGGGTACCTTGGTCGTGTAGTGTATCTTGTAGACCAGGCCCATTGCAAGTTGCTGTACTCTGTCGTCTACTCTAAGCCATCCTAGGTTGTCAAAGTGGGCAGGGGTGAGGTGGGTTCTAGGAGTAAGGTCAAGCAGTAGTCTGACCAGTTTGTTTTGAGATGTTTGTAATTTTGTTTTTAGCGCCTTTGAGGTGCTTTGGTACCATGAGGTGCAAGCATAGTCGTAGTACCCCTGAATGAGTGCTCCTGCCAGAGTCTTCAGGGTATTCTTGTTTACCAGAGAGGAGATCCGGTACAAGAATCGAGTTCGTTGGTTGACTTTTTTTATTACATTGGATGCCATTTTGTCACAGGAGAGATTAGCCTCTAGGATGGAACCCAGGTAGGTAATTTCATCTTTCCTTGTGACAATATTGTCACCCACTGTAACTGAGAAGCCGTCGGTCTTGCTGAGTTTGTTATTTGAACCGAAGAGAATGGACTCTGTTTTGCCCATGTGTAATGATAGTTTGTTATCAGCGAGCCATATGCAGATTCTGCCTAGTTCCGAGCTGAGGGTTTTTTCAACCTGTAACTTGTTCTTGTCAGAGACCAGCAGGGCTGAGTCGTCCGCAAACAGGAACAAGTTGCAGTCACAAGCTGACGACATGTCATTTGCATAAATTAGGAACAGTAGCGGTCCTAGTATGCTTCCTTGTGGAACACCACAGCTCACTGTGAGGGGGGGGGATAGGGTACCGTTTACCTCCACCATCTGTTCCCTCCCCTCAAGGTAGGATTGCATCCAGCTCACTGATAGACTATCAAAACCAATTGCTTTTAGCTTGTCAATCAGAATGGAGTGATTGACCGTGTCAAAGGCCTTTTGTAGGTCCAGCATGACCATGCCGCAGTATTTGCCTGCGTCCACCTCTTGTTTGATGTGGTCATTCAAATAGAGAAGGCATGTGTCAGTGGAGTGGGATGTTCTGAAGCCAGATTGGAATTCGTAGATTAGATTTTTTTCCGCTAGGTACTTTTCGACCTGTTCGTAGACTATTTTTTCCATGACTTTCGAGATGGAGGTGAGAATAGAAACAGGGCGGTAGTTGCCTGGGTCTAATTTGCTGCCCTTTTTGTGCAGAGGGGTCACCCTCGCAATTTTGAAGTCCTTGGGGACGTGTCCCTGTTTTATGGAGAGGTTTATTATGTGTGTGATGATTGGGGTGATGGCGGCTGCTGAGTCTCTGAGGAATTTGGAGGGGATGTTGTCATGGCCAGTGGCCTTGTTAGGTTGGAGGGCGCTCAGTTTATTGAGTACCTCATCTGTTGTTACCATTTCCAGCTTGAAGTCGTCCTTGCGGACCCCTAGGTTTTTGTAGTAAGCTACTATGTGTTCTACCCCATAAAGCCCTGAGTGGGAGGGTAGTTTGTTTACCAGTGTTGTGGCTATGTTTGTGAAGAAAATGTTTAAGTAATTGGCTACATCCAGCTTGTCTGTGATGAGCGTGTTGTCCGTTTTTATGTTTATGTTTGAGAATCTGGTTTTAAGTTTTTTACTGCATCCTAGTTGATTATTGAGTAATTTCCAAAGTTCACGTGGTTTGTTTTTGTTTTCCTCAGTTTTGTCATTGATGAAATTCTTTTTTGCAGTTTTGATCATGGAGTTTACGTCGTTTCTTAGTCTGTTTCTTTCTAGTTTGAGTTCAGTCACGTGGGCTTGGAGTTCACTGCTCGTGCTTTTAGTAAGCTTTGACTGACTTTTACGAAACTCAGAGCATTTTTTGTCTCTGGTTTTCATAGCGGCCAGTATTTCGGAGTGCATCCACAGCTCAGCGCGATTTTTTACCCTGGTGGTTCTTAGGGGGGCCATGTCGTTTAGTATTGTTGAGAATTTGGTTTTGAAACCAAGCCATGTTTCTTCAACCAGTGTACCATTGAGTTCATCTGACCAGTCCAGACTCTCCAGTTCAAGGTTGAAGGCCTCGCTAGAGTAGGTTTTGAGGTCTCTAGATGTGACTGTTTTGTGGCAGCCAGCCTTTTGTTTTAGTTTTTTGCGGGTACAGAATATCATATAATGATCACTTAACCCGCATGCTATAACCCCTTTATTGGAGATCTTGGACTTGTCGGAGGTCAGAATGAGGTCAATGGTAGTCTGAGTTGAGTCACATACACACTGCCTCGCCTGCCTCGCCTATATCGCCGCATGTGTGTCTATCTGTATGTCATGTATGTCCTGATTAATTGAAAATGGGGGACCCTGATGTAAACAAGACGAAAGTCTTTCTCTGGTCTGCATCCCCTTAACAATTGTGTGTATTGAGCTGTACTGTACTGTACCCATTCTGCAATCTGTTAATAAAGTTTTCAATCAATCAACCTCAAGCCCCTGGTGAGTAATTCCCTGGACCCTCTGCAGTTTGCACGCCAGGCAAACATCGGGGTGGAGGACGCCATTATCTCCATGCTCCACAGAGCCTACGTACATCTGGAGTAGCCATGCAGCTGTAGCGCAGTGTGTTTTATGACCAATAGGATATACAGACCCTCATCTGCCTATTGTTTACTTTTATTCATATTCAACATGTCTATTACCTATATTTATTGTCTTCCTATAACCCTGCCCATACCTGTACCTCCCCTCCCCCTCCCCTGTGCTGCTATGACCAGGCACGTGCACACATAGAGGCCAAGGGGTGCCTGAGCACCTGCCTTTTTGAGCCTCATCAAAAAAGTGCCCTTTTTGATTTTTTTTTTTTTTTTTTTTTTTTTTTTTTTACTGTTACGCATATAGACTGCCCTTCCAACTGAAAAATGTCAGGATAGAATCAAAATATTAGGTAAAGAGAGAGAGATGCCCCATATTCCATTGCAGTTTGCACGGCCTCCTCAGCATGCCTCTCCGCGGACCTATATATTTTATGCATAGCGTGGGTGGTGATGATGATCATGATAGAAACCGCTGTTGAATGCTGGTATTACACTCATTGAGGGACACAAAGAAGTCAAGTCCGATGGGATTTGGGAATCTCAAATACAAATCGGGATTGGAATAAAAAATGCATTTATATTAAACATATACAGAATATACAGCACTTCTTGGGGTCTGTAGGGTAAGCACTTATTCCCTCCCCCCTGAACATTTATGGAGATGTATGGGCCTTTTAAGTCAGTGATAAAAGTGTCTTTCAAGGATAAGTGAGCTCCTGCACTGATTATTATAGTTCAATATTCAATATTTGATCACCAAAACCCCCCAAAAAGCATAAAAAGGGGGCCCCCCGCCCGAAAAGGGCCCTTAAAAATCGCACTTGCGCGCTGTGCGCGCTCACTTAATATATACACACAAGTGTAGTGCCCTTTTCAGCCTTTGAGCACCTGCCCCTCTAAAGTACTGTGCACGTCCCTGGCTATGACACATGAATTTCCCCAAGGGGATCAATATCTGAACTTATATCTTCTTTTCTTTCAAGCCCCATATTGACTCTGAAAATGGTTTGCAGCCTGTGAATATTATATTGTTCTATCAACTGTTTCACCCTACAGGTTAGGACAATTATTATTTCACAGTTGATATTACTAGATTATGCAGACATTGTCTATCAGAATACCTCAGGAACACATCTTCATCCTCTCAAAGGCATCTGGTTAAGTTTTCAGATGACACTGTCCTTGTATCCCTACTGCAGCGCTCTGAGACTGATCATGGACCTGTACTTCACGACTTTGTGAAATGGTGTGATGAGAATTACTTGGACCTCAATGTCTCTAAGACAGGGGTCAGGAACCTTTTTGACTGGGAGAGCCATAAAAGCCAAATATTTCTAAATATATTTCATTGAGAGCCATATAGTATTTTTAACGTATAATAAATTAAATATGTCTTACTTTTAATGCGACTTCTGGTGCTGCATGGTTTTGCTGATGGCCTTGTAATCTGGTTCATATGTGGTGACGAGGTTGAGCTTCATGCAGGCGTTGAGGCTTCCATCAGTTAGACGTGAGCGTAGGTTGGTCTTAATGTTCCTCATATGCGAGAATGACTGCCCACATGCATATGTAGAGCCAAACATGGTCAATACGGCAATACTCACGCTGCATTGTGTGGTATGTCACAGGAAGCTCGTTCCAAGTTTTAAGAATCAGTTGGTCTTCAGGTCCACTTGTGTTCCCTCGCCAGCTCTGCTCGCTATATCTTCAGCTACAGATACTATTAGCTGTATCTTCAAAACTAATTTCTGTTTACTTTAAAATGACACAGTATTATTAAGAAATATCACAAGTATTAATTTTTTTTTTTTTTTTTTTACTCAAAGATTTCTGGGAGCCATATGCTGTCACCAGAAGAGCCATATATGGCTCGCGAGCCATAGGTTCCCGACCCCTGCTCTAAGACTAAGGACATGATGATGATTGACGTCAGACACAACTCCGATCATCAAGCCAGTGTAGCTAGTGTAATTCACGACGAGGACGTCCAGATTGTTGAATCGTACAAATACCTGGGAACTGTGTTTGACTGTAAACTGAAGTTCAACTTAAATACAGAGTCCATTGTCAAAAAAAGGTCAGCAGAGGATCTACCTGCTGAGAAAGCTGAACTCTTTTAATGTTAGTGCGAAGATCCTGAGCACTTTTTATTGTTCTTTTATTGAAAGCCTCTCAACTTTTTCTTTTATCTGCTGGTTCAGTGGCCTGTCTATTAAAGATAGGAACAGCCTACAGTATATTGTGAAAGTGTGCTCCAAAATAATTGGAGTAAAACAGAGAGAGCTATGTTCTCTCTGGACGGACCAGGTGGTCAAGAAGGGGACGAGCAGCACAAATCAACCTCTCCACGCTCTGTCTCACCGGTTTTCACTGTTGCCTTCTGGCCACCGTTATGACGTTCCACCAAGTAGGACCAACCGTTACGCCAAATCTTTTGTACCCTCGGCTATCAGACTTTTAAACACAGACAGTAGTCATTTTAAGTAGCCTTTTACACTTAGTTGCCTGTTTTTACTTTTACTTTTACTGGATTGTGTATTGCATGGAATGTTGTTGTTGCCGTGCTGTCATTGAGATGTTTTGTTTAGTTGTTTGTTGTTTTTGTTACTCGTGAACCTTTTCACTGGTTGCCATTTAGAGTCTTTTGTCATGCAGATGAACACACACATGCAAGATGGGCAACACAAGAACACACACACATGCATTGGGTCATCGATAAAATGCCTCTCTGCACTTTTTTTTTTAACCTTTATTTACCCAGGGTAGGTTCGCTGAGCACAGATACTCTTTTTCAGGAACGCCCTGCTTCACATTCACACAGTTCCATTCACACCTGGGAGCTGCCCAGTACAACCACATGACACCATTGGCCACTGAGCAACTCCACTGGAGCAGTTGGGGGTTAAGGGGCCTTTCTCACTCACCCATTCGGTTATGTACCGTTCCGTTCTGGTCCGTTCCGAGATCTGATGCGAACTCCCCCCCCCCTCCTCTCCCCCCTCTAGTTTGTGTACACACTCAGTCTTGGTGCGCTCTGGGTTTTGTTTACGGTTTGCGTTTTGAGCTTGTAAGCTTGCCGTAGGCGATGATGTCACGCTCGAAAATGTAAACAGGAAGAGTTTAACACACGGTGGAGACTGGATGCTGATATAAAATAAACAAATAACCAATAAATATGAAGTTATATTTGAACCTCTGTTGTCAAGCCTTGTCAATATAACCCACCCCCTTTTCTCACGAATGGATGGTGTTGTAGAGTTAGCTTTTGAGCGTTTCCCAGGGCTAACGCTAAGCTAACGGCTAACGCTAGTTAGCTTAGCCTAGTACTAGTCTAGTATAGCCACTGTAGCACTTATTTTTCAGCAAAGAACGTGCAATAAACAAAATGGATACATTCACTGTGTGTTCTGCCTCTCATTTGTTGATGAAACAAAACTAACATCAACACAATTGAACACCAAAAGCGGAGTTTAGTCTAATCGGCGCTGATTTTGTTAGCTTACATGCTAACGTGAATGGAATATGCCAGTATAATAGTATAGCATTGTGGCAAACGCTAAGCTAACGGCTAACGCTAGTTAGCTTAGCCTGTTCAGCAGCTAACATTATCCCATCGCTCGTGGCAATTATATTGCATGTCATTGATCTACTGGTCGACCACGGCCGACTGGTTGGGCACCACTGGTCTAATAGAAATAAATACATTCGAACAAGAAACCAATGTATAGACATAGCATGGCAAACAAAATTGCCAGGCCTAATGCGAGCCAGGGAAGTGCTGTGCGTTGTAACGTGGCTTCATGTTTTCATCCACTGAGCTGTGAGGCTCCATCCACATGCTTGTTTTTGGTTGAGGTCTGAACTCTCAAATTCCCCATAAATATCGTTTTTGTGGGTATTGTCCAGTTGTTGCTGTGTGGTTTTATCTGCCCAAAATTCAAGCAAGCATGAAAAGCATTACAGTAACGACGTTGTGTGTGTCACGCCCACCGCTCCCACTGGCACGCACCCGAGACCACCTATTTCAAGCGTCCCAGGTTCAGCGGGGGGTAGTATGAATCAGCGCCGCTTCGCAACCAAAAGGGGTGTGTCCGTCTGAGTGAGAACACTCCCCCCCGTCCCCGGGGGCGCTGATTCGACCCCGAATGTTGAGTGAGAAAGGCCCCTAAGTGCCTTGCTCAAGGGCACTTCAGCGGTTGGTGTTCCTGCCGGTCCCGGGGATCGAACCGGCAACCTTCCGGTCACAAACCCGCTTCTCTAACCTTTAGGCCACCGCTGCCCCACACTTGATCCATCTCGTCGTCCCTCCCCCCAAGGGCAGCCAGGAGCAGACATGGGCTGCGGTGTGGGCCGCACCCCGGGGACCAATTTTATTTGATTTGATTTGAAATCTTTATTTTGAACATGTAAATAAATACAAACAATATAAAATCAAAACAAATCATTGATCTCAAGAAATTAAATGGAAAAAATTAAGTAAAATAAATAAACAAAAGCAAAACATAACTCAATTTACATGTTCGAAAAGGAGTAGGAAGAAGTATACACTTATTTAATCCTACCCCCTTTCCACTACTCAAATGAGTGTACCAATTTAAAACCTTACAAAACAAATATATATATATGCAAAACAAAAAAACAAAAACTATATATGTGTAGAAGGGTGGATTATCCCTACTTTATGAGAGTGGATATGAACTGTCACCAGGTAGTGGGAGCACAGCAGATCTGGGTCCGGCTGAGTCCCCGACTGTAGTGTAGGGGTACTAGAATTGGGATTTAGCAGAGGGAGCGGATGGGGCCTAGGATTTACTAACCTAAGGGTTATACGCTGGTCCTTCTTGCCCTTCAGGGCGACTGTAGTAATTCCCCAAACACCCACACTTCCTCTAATACGTCCCACACCCTCTCACCCCCGGTGGCAGTAATGGTAAATGATATAATTTCTCCCCAAAGCAGCACCTTTCCTTGTTGACTGGTGGAGACCTGTACAGAACACCTGCCCCAATTAAACATAGGCTGTGGGTAAAAGGGGTTAAACAATAATGCACCGTTACAGTTTTTCTCAATTGCTTTGGTGCATTTCTCTGATCAGAATTAAAGTTCTCATAACTGTTAGTTCAACTTCCACAACATTTAGTCATTTGTGCACATCATAGTAGCAGTTTCTCATTCCTCCGAACAAATTGCAAATGCTTTTGGACATGCATCAATTGCTTTCATACAATTCTCTGCTGTTTTATAATAATAATAATAATAATAATAATAATAATAATAATAACTTTATTTGTATAGCACTTTTCATACAGAGGTTGCAGTTCAAAGTGCTTCACAACAGTAAAAAATACAGGCATAAGCGAGCATAAAAAGATAGACAGGTAGAATCACAGTGTTTCACATTAGGATCTAGCATCCCAATAGGCTCTCCGCTTACAGTTTTCAGTAACACAAATAGTAAAAATAGTTTAAAATGATTCAGTTTAAAAATAGTAAAATAAAAATAAAATAAAATAAAAATTATAAAATAGAACGGACATAAAAAATACAGGCATGAGCGAGCATAGCAAGATATGGCAAGTGACAACAATGCATAAAGTTTACAGACAATCCATGCTGATTGATCTGCCATAAGCAAGTGAAAAGTTTACAGACAATCCATGCTGATTGATCTGCCATAAGCAAGTGAAGATTACAGTCTGTTCTAACAAACCAAACTGCCATGTATTAAAGTTTACAGACAATCCATGCTGATTGATCTGCCATAAGCATAAGATTACAGTCTGTTCTAACAAACCAAACTGCCATGTATTAAAGTTTACAGACAATCCATGCTGATTGATCTGCCATAAGCATAGTGTTTCACATTAGGATCTAGCATCCTAATAGGCTCTCTATTCAGTAATTAAAAAGTGCAATAACCGACGGACATAAAAAATACAGGCATGAGCGAGCATAGCAAATAATAAGAATAGTTTAAAATGATTCAGTTTAAAAATAGTCATCAGTAAGAAGTAAAAAGTGCAATAACCGACACATGAATTTGATAGGCAGTGTAAAAGAGTAGGCAGGGTAAGAATAAATACAAGTTGTGTCAGGATATCCCTGATGTTTCCTCTTGCCACTAGGTGGTAGCAGATATCTATCAGTGAAATGCCTGAGCAAAGAGATAGGTTTTAAGCTGTCTTTTAAAGATGTCTAGCGAGTTGGCTTCCCTGATGTTTTGGGGTAGTTTGTTCCATAGTTTTGGGGCATAGTTGATAAAGGCTGCATTACCGATCCTCTTTTGACTGCTTCTGGGAGCCTCTAGTAGTCCAGCAGCTGATGATCGCAGTGTTCTTGCTGGTGTGTAATTTATTAGAGTGTTGGCGATGTAGCTAGGTCCCTGTCCATTTAGAGCTTTGTATGTAAGGAGAAGGACCTTAAAGTCAATTCTAAATGTTACAGGAAGCCAGTGTAAAGCGGCTAAGACTGGACTAATGTGCTCTCTCCTTTTGGTTCTAGTTAGCAGTCGGGCTGCAGAGTTTTGGATTAGCTGAAGCCTCTCTGTGGTTTTCTTAGGGAGACCTGTGAAAAGTGCATTACAGTAGTCTAACCGGCTAGATATGAATGCATGAATTAGCTTCTCAGCATCGTTCTGATTAATAAATGGTCGTACTTTTGCTATATTTCTGAGATGGAAGAACGATGTTTTCGTCACTTTGCTAATATGAGAATTGAAGTTCAGTTCTGAATCTATGACAACCCCAAGACTAGTGACCTCAGATTTGATTTTGGTTAGTCCCCCCAGGTTCTTTATTAATGTTTCTTTTTTAGTTTTGGAGCCGATAATTAGAATTTCAGTTTTGTTCTCGTTTAGTTTCAGGAAGTTCTTACTCATCCATTTATTTATTGCCAGTAAGCAGTCTGTAATGGAGCTAATCGCTGTATCATTTGGTTCAGCAGATATGTACAGTTGTGTATCATCCGCATAGCTATGGAAATCTACATTATGTTCTCTGATGATATCACCCAGCGGTAACATGTAAAGGGAGAAGAGTAAAGGACCTAAGCAACTCCCTTGTGCAACTCCATAGTTGTTGTCGTATATATCAGACATGTGATCTCCTAGTTTAACATAGAATTTCCTCCCTCTGATGTATGTTTTAAACCAGCCTAGCACATGGTCTGAGAAACCGACATGGTTTTCAAGACGATCGATTAGAATATCGTGATCGATTGTATCAAATGCTGCACTGAGATCTAACAGGATAAGGATGGAGATCTTATTCTCGTCAGAGTTTAGTCTGAGGTCACTGATTATTTTGGTGAGGGCAGTTTCAGTGCTATGATATTTTCTGAATCCTGACTGAAATTCTTCTAAGATGTTGTTTTCTTCAAGAAAGGAATTTATTTGAACTGAAACTATCTTTTCAAGTACTTTACTAATGAATGGTAGGTTGGATATTGGACGATAATTTGCCATTTCATTACTATCCAAGTTAGGTTTTTTAGTAATGGCTTTACAACTGCTGTTTTAAAGGCATCCGGGAAAATACCAGTCCTAAGGGAAGTGTTTATGATATCTAGCACAGGGCTTGACACACTATTAAATACCCGTTTGAAGAAAGCTGTAGGTATAGGGTCAATGTCTGAGGTGGAGGAGTTACATTCTGAGACAGTTTTGCAGAGTACATCTAATGTGATGCATGTGAAACTTCTCATGGTTACATTGCACGGTTTGCCGCAATCAACTTTATTTCCATCATGAGTAATGCTGGCCCTGATCAAGGTTATTTTGTTGTTAAAGAATAGTGCAAGTTCTTCACACTTAACCGTTGATGACTGAGGAGGTGTAGGGGCAGTGTTGAGTAGTACATTAATAGTGGAAAAGAGGATTCTGGAGTTTCCAGCATTTTCTGTAATGATTTTAGAGAAGTAATCTTTCCTTGCTAAGCGGATGGTTTTATTATAAGCAGTTAAAGCATCTTTGTATATATCACAGCATATGGTGGTTTTTGTTTTTCTCCATTTTCGCTCCGCTGCACGACATTTCCTTTTTTCTTCGTTGACCGTATTATAGTTTAACCAGGGCGAGGCTCTAGTTTTCTTCTTTTTCGTTTTTAATGGGGCGACAGAATTTAATATAGATGACATTGCATCATTGAGATTTTCTACCATTTCATTTAGAGAGCTGTCATGATTGTGTGGTTCATGTAGTCTGATAAGATCAATGAACTTTGATTCAGCTTTGTCGTTTAGGAGCCTCTTTTTAACTATGATTTCTTTTTTTGTTTTAGTAAGGGTTATTTGAGTATCAAAAAATATACAGTGATGGTCGGAGAGAGGTAATTCAGTTATTGAGATATTTGTTATGCTTAGCCCAGTTGTTGTTATAACTAAGTCTAGTGTATTCCCAAGCCGGTGAGTTGCATTTGTTATATGCTGTATTAGGTCAAAGCTATCCAGTAGATTTTTTAGTTCCATAGTTTTGGAGTCTGTTTTCTTATTAAAATGGATGTTCAGGTCTCCATTTAGGATCACCTTATCATATCCGGTAACACATAGTGAGATCAGTTCAGAGAGCTCCTGTATAAATACTGGTGAGTGTCTAGGCGGGCGGTATATTGTGACAATAATAGTTGATTCTGTTTTTAGTTAATGGCAAGATATTCCATTGACATGAACTCGCCTAGTTCTGTGATTCTAAACAAGAGTTTTGAGGAGAAGATTGCTGCTACTCCTCCGCCCCTTTTATTTTTTCTGGGTATTTGAAAAAAGTTTATAACATTATCATTTGCTTATGTCATGTCAGTCAAAATTAACTATACTTATGACTGCTGAATAGTCATTCCCTATAAAACTAATAGTCCTCATTTCATTGATTGAGTCATTACATACAAAAATGTTGAACTAGTTGTCAAACTCTATCAATCACGGCCTCACAATGGCTGAGGCTGGTCAAAGGGTGCAGCCAAATGTTGAGAGAACCACTGTAAATTAAATTACTGTATTCAAACATTTTGTCGGGAGAGCAGGTGTGTATACTGGACAGTAATTCAGCACTAAACAATCTGCACTGCACTACTGCCATTGTGTCATACATAAAGCTTGCAGTGGGACAAGAACTTGTAACTTTTTACATTTTACATTTAGACAGCTTTACTGCAGCACAGATTTACTGTATTGTAGTGTACAGTAGTGTTACAGTAAATATTTGCCATATTTACAGTATGGTACTGTACTGCATTATTTTACAAGTGGGAAGCACTGTTATTGTACACTACAGTAATATGGGTTACTGTAAAGCAGTATATCTCATGTTTGCTGTACATTACTGTAATTTTACTCTGCACCACATAGGATTGCAAGACAACCTCGCAGAGGTGGAAGAGGGCCCCTTTTTACTCCGCAACAAGAGGAAGCCATTTGTGCAATGGTGATTGCAAACAATGGCATAAGGTTGACAGAGATACAGAATATTGAATTCGTTCGCTACAATTGACAGAGTGCTCAGTGTAAATTAAATGTGCATGAAACAATTGTAGTACAATTGACAAATGAGTAGCCATTTGACTGGAACAGAGTGAAGGAGATCCGCCACCAGTATGCACAAGTAAAACATTTATGTGTTCTATGCATATACTCTAATGTTCAGTGCTGTAAACTGGTTACTTTGTGTAGTGCCATGCAGTACACTTACATGCCAGTTCATACTGTACAATATGTTGTCCAAAATGCATTATGTTACACAGGAAAAGTTTATAGTTTTTATCTCTCTCTCTTCTGGGATAAAGCGTGTACCAGGGAACCGCTGCACACATTATACGTTGATGAGGCAGGTTTCAATCTGGCAAAAGGTAGACCGCGTGGAAGAAATCCTATTGGACAGAGAGCAACCATTGATGTCCCAGACCAACAAGGAGGGAATATTACAATGTGTACAGTGTGTACAGTAATGTGTAACTGTAGATTTCAAATGGCTGTGCAAATAGTGTATAGTGCTGTCTTGAGCATTTTCAGGTAGTGTCACCAATATCTGACTTTTTTGCATTGGAAAACACTTACAGAGTGATCTGTCATAATGAAAACATGACAAAGCCATTTGACTATCTTGTTCATAAACAATGGTGTCAGGACTTTTCATTTTGATGACAGTGACACTTTCATTGACATGAATACTTGCTTTTGAGGAATGAACTATCCATTTTGAGCAAGTGACACGCTTCTGCAGGTTATCAACTAGGTTTTGCAGTTTGTACTAATTGTTTTGAGAAATGCACTAACAGTTATGAGAACTTTAATTCTGATCAGAGAAATGCACCAAAGCAATTGAGAAAAACTGTAATATTCACCAAAAGGGGTTAGACAGTAATGCTCAGTAATACACACGCACACAGTGATTCCAATTGTCCGCCTCTCCCTTTACTGGAAATATGACATGCAGGTTTACCACAACGCACTATGCATGACACTTGGATTTCGCGATTCACATTAATCAACAAGTCCCCGTATGGGTTAATACTCTTTTCATTGAACAGTACGGAGGGAGGTAGGCGGCAAGCTCCGTGAGCTATGGAATTGGAACAATCATCAAGGTACATAAGCAGGGTGCGAATCATGGGGGAGCTTGGTGAGCCATGGCTCCCCTAGATCAGACATCAGCTCCCCTGAAAACATGATTTGTGAATTTTTGGGGGGTCTCTAAATTACTGAAAATAAATGCTATTTTTGCCATGCATTTCAAATTTTTCTGTAATTTTCTGTATCATCATCGTGTATAATAATAACATTATGCTATTTTGATGTATGATTAATGATTTGCGCACTAATTCACTGTAATAGACAATAGCATAAATCTGCACTGCAGATATACCCTATATCGGCACTGCAGATATACCCTACTCGTAATAGATGGCAACATGCTATTCTTGCATTTACCACTCGGAGCGTGGCGGCGCTGCAGCCTGCAGGCACAAATCAAACTTCATCAAACAAGCGTAATGTCGAAAGTTAAATGAAATATCAAAGAAGTAAGCCTTCTAACCAATTTTGGTTTTACAAAGAATGCGAAGCAGCCTGCTGCGGGGACTACTTCTGTCACATGCAGATTTTGAGAATTGGGCAGATCTTCACCATCAGGTCGGTGGCGATAATGTTGCATTTGCCTACTACTATAATAATGTTAGACTCGATGTGTTTGGTCGTGGACTTGTTGTTCGGTATTGGTTCATCCATGTGTTTATGTGTAAATAGGACTGTTGTGTGTGAATTTTTGTGTTGGATCAGAGGGGTTAATCTGAGCATGTGTATTTTAATATGTGCATCTTCATCATGCCTGCAGACCTGTGTGGTGTGCACTGTGTGGTTCTATAACGTTACTCATACCCAGAGTCATATTCTATGACTCTGCTCATACCTATAGCCTAATAGGGCCTGTGTCGACCGGGACGTTTTATGAGTTGTCAGCTCCTGTCTGTCATTCATTTCTATGCCACAGACGCTGCCGGCGCGTTCCTTTTCCCAGCGCCGCGCCTCGCGTTTTTGCGGCAGTCGCGAGACCCAGGAAAAAGCGCTCTGAGTTTTTTTTTTTTTTTTTTTCACACCCGGGAGCTCCCCCGAAAATCATGGTATGGTTCGCACACTGTACATAAGTGCTGTTTACACAACTCAACCACAAAACACATGTAACCAGAAAATTAAGTGGGCCCACAGTTGAAACAAAAAGCCTATCTAAGCCGGCATTACCTAAATTCCTGAAACAACAAACGTTGGGGCGCCCCTAGTCACTGGTGCACGTGCCAGCTCAAAGTATCTTATTCTCTTTGCCCTTAGAGGGCATGCTCTCGAAAAGGAGAATGTTCGCCGATAGTGTTCCAGAGCGCTTGGAGAGCTAACAGTACCTGGTGTGAGTGTACCAACCGAGTGCTGGCCTGCTCCCGCAACAAATGTCTGTGACGCGGGGTGGCCGTCGAACGGTCCCGTGGTTGTCACCTGTGATAGCAAGGGGGCTGGCTGGGCTGACGTTAGGCAGGTGAATAGCTGGACTGGCGGTCGGCTAGGAGAATGCTGGAGGCGGGGGGACAGTGCGGCGACGTGTGAGCTAACTGGGCTAACAGGCCAGGTGTCTGCTGCAGGGCTGGGAGACGGTGGAGCGACGTGTGAGCTAACTGGGCTAACAGGCCTATACTTGAAGCTAAGCTTTGGTCAGTGTGACCAAACTATTCTCCCGACTATACGTTCTAAACGCAGCACGTGGAGGATCAACAGTGCAGTCCGGCTGTCGTACGTCTTATTCTTGGTTCAAACGTACCCTAAGCACTATACTGGTAAGCTAAACTTTCGCATACGACGCTACTTTCCCACAACGTGGCCGGAGTCATATTTCGCGTGTCCTTGTGATGATGAGCTCTTCGTCCACACGTCCGCTTGCTTCTCTGGAAAATGGAAGAAGAGAGCGTCCCGTGTATCTAGCTCCTCCTTCATGCCAGTCTCTTCCTCACCTGTCCTTTGCCAGCCCAACGTCGCATCAGCTCCCCCTGGTGACAGTCCAGCGCCATGTCCCACTACTAAATGTCAATAGATAATCAAGACGGGTCAGCGAGTTACACAACGTTATCATGAACACAGTAGAGTACAAGGAATTAGAGTTAGACACATTGAATTATTGTTAGACATATTCAGGTGTCTACATTTCCCCCTACTTTAAACTTGCCAAGTCCCAATGCAAGTTACACAACCCCCTGTTTAGTGGAGTTACTCAATTAGACATCGCATACATGCACACAGTCCTTAGACCAACAATTTCACGCAACTTTTCACAATTCACAAACACTATTCACAGAACACACTCTTGAGTACATAATCGTGATGATATCTGGGAGGTAACCGACCTCTAGTACTCCTCTGTGGCCGGAGTGGTCCGACCCCCCCCCTTTCAGACCCCGTGTCTGAATCGTCCTTTCCCACCGACAGGTTGTCGGCAGCGGCCTCGTCCTCCTGGACTACAAGCCGTTCGCCTGAATCGGCCTCTTCGCCTCCATTTACGCCGTCCTCCCCTGACGAGTCCGACTCCACCCCTTCCCCAGCGTCGGGCATGATCTCTGTGACAACACGAGGGGACTTGGGTGGGTTACATACTCTGGGACACGGTTCCAGAGGGCGATAAATGGCGGGCTCCTCGTCTGACTCGGAAGAGCTCTGCGAATGCGAGCTTTGCGTCTGTGAGACGTATGCTTAGCTGTGGCTCCCGCGGCCTCCGCAGCAGCCTTCAGCTGCTCGTGGTGTCTCTGGACCCACTCGTCCAAGTTCTCCGCATCGCCGTCCATGGCATCTTTGCCACCCAGTACGTCCCTGGGCATCCTTGCATCCCTCCCGAAGACCAAGTAGAAGGGGGCGTACCCTGTGGAAGAGTGCACGTGGCAGTTGTACGTAAGTACCAGCTCGGGCAGGTGTTCCTTCCAGTCCCGCTTCTTGTCCGCGGGCAAGCTACGCAGCCTATCATGCATGGTCCGGTTAAATCTCTCGCATTGGCCGTTTCCCTGGGGGTGGTAGGGAGTAGTACGGCTCTTGGAGATCCCGTAAAGTCTACAGAGTTCTTTGATGACGCCAGATTCAAAATTTCAACCTTGGTCGGCATGGAGTCGAGCGGGGCAGCCGTAGTACACAAACCAATGCCGGATGAGTGCGGCGGTGGTGGTCTTGGCGGTCTGATCTTTGGTCGGGATGGCGATAGTGAATCGGGTAAACATATCGGTCAACACCAGGACGTTCTCACAGCCTCCCGTTGACATCTCTAACACGGTAAAGTCCATGGCTAGAACTTCCATGGGCGCAGTCACGTTGGTGCAGGTCATCGGGGCCTGGGACTTAGGGAATACGTCTCGGGCAAGCGCACACCGTTTGCACTGTTGCACCCAGCCATTCACCTCTGCGGCCATCCCTATCCAGAAGTAACTTCACCTCATCAGGTCTATGGTCCCCCGTCTACCAAAGTGTCCCCCATAGTTGTGTTGGGTCTCATATATGTGTCGCCGCAGTGCCGTCGGCACCACCAGTTGCAGGACCTCTTCCCCATCTCGGGGGTCGCTAACGCGTCGAAACAGTACTTGGTTGCGTAGACGGAAACGCTCCCACTGCCCGTATAACTTGCGGAGGCATGGGTTTACTTCCTGCAACAATGCTTTAGTGGGTGGGGTCCCACGTGTCACCGCCTGCCATACCGGTCCCAGTTCGGGATCTTCCGCCTGGAATTGTCGTAGTTCGTCCCAGCTATATCCGCTGTTCCCCTTCTGCGCCACTATTTGCCTTGCGACGACCTCTGGGACCCCCGGCGGTTCGGTCCGGTCCTCGGGGCCTAGGCGAGCCCGGACTTCTTCCGCGGGGATCACTACGAAGTCTTCGCTTTGACTCGCCTCATCGGTTGGCCTTGCGACTAGGGCGGGGGCCCGCGACGGGCCGGTCCACGCCTTGGGGCTCAGGCGAGCACGGACTCCTTCCGCCGGGACCACCTTGCCCGGTTGCCTCGGGCCGATCGCTGAGACTTCCTGCGGCTCAGTCCGTTCCTCTGGGCCAGTATGAACGCCTTCCACTGTGATCGCTAGAAAGTCCTTTTCTGTGTCCACTACCTCTGGTTCTTGCCTCATCGGTATGCGTGACAAGGCGTCAGCATTTTGGTTGAGTCGGCCGGGCTTGTAATGTACTACAAAGTCATATTCGGCCAGCTGGGCGACCCAGCGCTGCTCCACCGCCCCCAGATTGGCCGTGTCTAGGTACCGCAAAGGGTTGTGGTCGGTGACCACGGTGAATTGGGAGTAGAGCAGGAGGTCTCGGAAATTCTCGGTGATCGCCCACTTCAGGGCGAGGAGCTCCAGCTTGAACGTGCTGTAATTTCGGTTGTTTCTTTCGGACCCTCGTAGGCCCCTGCTCGCGAAGGCAATGACGCGCTCTACGCCCTCTTGCTTCTGGCTCAGCACGGCTCCCAGCCCCAAGTAGCTTCCGTCCGTGGTCACTACGAAGGGGAGTTGGAGGTCCGGATATGCCAACACCGGTGGCGTCATTAGGCACCCCTGCAGGTGATCGAAGGCCTCCTGACACTTCGGAGTCCATTGGAAGGCCTCGGTTTGGCCTTTAGCGAACCCTTTCTTTTCTTTTCCCATGAGGGCATGCAGTGGTTGCGCCACTTGGGCGAAATGGGGCACGAATCGCCGGTAGTACGACATGAATCCGATCACTTGTCTCACTTCTTTCGCCGAGCGTGGTGCCGGCCAGTCCTCCAGGGCCCTTACTTTGTCGGTGTCGACTTGGACCCCGGCCGCAGAGACAATGTGTCCCAGGAATTTTACCTCCGCCTTGAGGAGGAAACATTTCCGGGGCTTGAGTTTGAGGCTATGTTCACGGAGGCGTCCGAACACCAGGTCCAGCTTCTGACAGTGGCTCTCGAAGTCCCTTGAGAACACCAACACGTCGTCCAGGTAGACCAACAGGACATCGAAACCGCTGGAACGTTGCTGGCGCATTGCACAGCCCGAAGGGCATACGGGTCCACTGGCAGAAGCCGAAGGGCATCGTGACGGCCGTCTTTTCTTGATCCTCCTCCTTCACCGCCACCTGGAAGTAGCCAGCCGTGAGGTCGAGGGATGAGAAGATTTTGGCCTGCCCCGAGGGCGTCTAGGGACTCCTCTATATGGGGTAGAGGATACGCATCTCGGTGCGTCACATTGTTTAGTCAACGGTAGTCGCAACAGAATCGCACGGAGCCGTCTTTCTTGATCACTATCACTGCGGGCCACGCCCATGGGCTACAGCTCTCCACTAGGAGTCCCTGAGCGACCAGGTCCTGCACGTGTCGTTTCACTTCCTGAAAGATGTGAGGCGGTATCCGGCGGTGCCGTTGTTTGATGGGATGTGCGTCCCCGGTGGGGATGTAGTGAGTGATCGTGGTAGTGTATCCATAGTCTCCGTCGTCGATGGAGAACACTGTCTTGTGTTTCTCCAATACCTGGTTCAGTCGGTCCACTTGCCCCTGAGTGAGATCTTGGAGGTTCGCTTGTACGGGCACGGCTAGTCGTCGGGTCTTCCCGTCGGCGACTGCAGGGATCGGCTTGTCTCCGGCTTCAATCGCCGTCACCCTCAATCCTCCGGCAACTTCTTCTACGGTCACCCTCTCCTTGGGCAGTATTTGACGGGGGCGGTGGAGTTCCGCCAGTCGGGACCGGGGCCGGAGCATGATGGCTGTGTCGGTCGGGTAAAATAGCCGCACAGGCACCCTCCCATTTAGGGCGTGGGCCACTACATTGGTCACCAGTAGGCCGGGCGGTAGGTTGGCACTCGGAGTCCTCTCGAGCATTACAGGGAGTTGTATCTTCGCCGACGTCTCGCAGCGGCCCTGGACGACCACTTCACTGCGGGGGGAATGACCACCGGGTCTCGGCCGGCCACCTTCACGTACCCCATTTTCCCCAGGGCGGTGCACCCCTGTTCCTCGTGAGCAACGGCAGCGGCGATGCGGCGCAGGGCGGCGCTCCCGGCGTTGGAGCAATGACGACCCGTTGGGCGTATCCCCTCCATTCCGGCGAAGAGGTTGTACACCCCGCTGAGTATGTTCATCCCCAGAAGGCCCGGGACGGCGTTTCCCGCGGAGCTGCAGTTGGGGTCGTCTTTTACTATGAACACACATTTTCCGGGGAACTTCATCCCTAGACACTCCGCGTCAGCGAAGAGGCACCCAACCACTGGGATTTCTAAGCCGTTGGCGGCCGTGAGGGTGACCCAGGTGGCGGAGGACAGTCTCTTTTTCTTGAATTGCTGCTTGAAATGGGTTTTCGGTCATGGTGGTAACCTCGGATCCGGTGTCTAAGAGGCAGCAGGTCTTGACGCCGTCTATCTGCACATCTAGGGTGTAACATCCCCCGTATACATCTTGGGCCTCTAGGCCCGCGGCTACCGAGTCGGCGGCTCCTGCCGCGACGGCGTCGATCGGCCCTCGTGTTCTAGTGGGGTGCCCATGTGGGCCCGGAGCTTCGGGCGCGGGGGAATGTGCTGGGCGTGGTCCGCCGGTCTGGAGTGGACATTCTCTACTGATATGTCCCGGCTGTTGACACGCGTAACAGATCAGTCTTCCATCCTCGCTCCGGCGGGGTAGTCTACGCGGGGTAGCGGGCACGTCTCCCCTTGGTCGGCGTCCGGTGAAGCTTCTTTGGGGCACGTCTCGCTCTTGCTGCAGGGCCCGGAGGAACTGTTCTTGGCCCGCGACCAGCTGTCGGATGGATTCCTGTAGTGCGGACACGCTAAGAGGGGGGTCGTGTATTGTGCCCCGGGCGGAACTCTTAGCGGTGGACAGGGCCTCCTCCTCTTCGGACCAGTCGATCGCTGCCAGCATTAATTCGAGGAACGTCAGCGTCCCTTTCTCCCTTTTATACCGTCTCATCTCTCGTTGCAGCGCGTCGTCTCTCAGTCCTAGGACGAACTGCTCCTGTAGCAAGGTGACGGTGTCTGGGACCCGTGTGGGTGCCCGCCGCTGTAGACGCCGAAGCATCTCTTGTAAATCGTACGCAAATTGTCTCACGGTCTCACCGGCTGCCTGCTTGCGGTCGTAGAACTCCCCCAGACGGACACTGACAGGGGCTTTGTCCCCGTAGGTCGCTTCTAGTACCTTGAACAGGGCGTCTGGGTCCGGGGAGGGCTCTTCCATCATGAATCTCACCGTCTGCTTAGCCTCGCCTTTCAGGTGTAGTTGTAATACCTCCACCTGGTCGTCGGCTGGCACTTTGCTAGCTCGGAAGTGCGACTTCATCGCCCGGATCCAGTCCTCGACCGACAGCTCTCCCCTCTCTTTTCCCCCTCCGAACTCGCTGCATTTTCGGTCCCGTTGGACATACACAGTTGAGGGGGTCGCTTGGGGGTCGCAGGCATTTCTCTCGAGGACGGCCTTGGCCAAGGCGAGGGCTTCTCGCTGGTCACTCCGGGCCTGCTTCATGTTGGTCCATAAGGCCTGCCTGGTCGTGGAATCGGTCCTTCAGAGCCTCCACTTGTGCGGTCAAGTCCCTCATCGCTTCTGTTTCTTCTTCTTTTACCTCGGGGGAGGCGTGCCGGGCACGTTGTTGCTCCAGTAGCGCCACCTGAGCCTTGCACTCCTCCTGAAGTGCCTCATACTTCGCCGCCATTTCCTGCACGGCGCGGGTCTGTTCCTCTGACATCTTTGGTCTCTCTCCAGGTCAAGTCAAGGAAGTGGGTTAGGATGTTGATCCTGTTCGTGACGCCAAATGTAGAAGGGTGGATTATCCCTACTTTATGAGAGTGGATATGAACTGTCACCAGGTAGTGGGAGCACAGCAGATCTGGGTCCGGCTGTGTCCCCGACTGTAGTGTAGGGGTACTAGAATTGGGATTTAGCAGAGGGAGCGGATGGGGCCTAGGATTTACTAACCTAGGGGTTATACGCTGGTCCTTCTTGCCCTCCAGGGCAACTGTAGTAATTCCCCAAACACCCACACTTCCCCTAATACGTCCCACACCCTCTCACCCCCGGTGGCAGTAATGGTAAATTACACAATTTCTCCCCAAAGCAGTACCTTTCCTTGTTGACTGGTGGAGACCTGTACAGAACACCTGCACCAATTAAACATAGGCCGTGGGTAAAAGGGGTTAAACAATAATGCACGTTAATATTCACCAAAAGGGGTTAAACAGTAATGCTCAGTAATCCACACGCACACAGTGATTCCAATTGTCCTCCTCTCCCTTTACTGGAAATATGACATTTTTTACCACAACGCACTATGCATGACACTTGGATTTCACGATTCACATTAATCAACAAGTCCCCGTATGGGTTAATACTCTTTTCATTGAACAGTACGGAGCAGGCGCTTCAGCTGGAGGCACATGGCCGTGTCATACCTTATAAGGGCATATATCAAAGTTTGATGGATTGTAGCCACGCCCCCTTTTTTAGATGATTTATGGCCCCCTAGGGCTTCTCTGATTGGTCGAGGATTCAAGGAGGCGGGACATCCGGTTTTGAGGGGAGGGACATCCGGTTTCGGAAAGGGAGGGCCATCTGGTTACGGAAGGGGAGGAGTTTTCAATTTTTTTTCTAAATAAACGTTTTTTTTTTTCAAAAAAAAAAGTCCTTCAAAATAAAATATTAAAAAGTTTTATTTTCAGATTGTGTGTATTCCAAGTTTTTCAAAATAATTTTTTTTTATTGTCAGAAATAAAATATTCAAACGTTTTTTTTTTTTTAGATTCAAATGTTTTTTTTATTTTTTTCAGATTGTGTGTATTCCAAGGTTTTCACAATATGTATTTCTGTATTCCAAGGTTTTCAGATTAAACATTTCACAATATGTATTAGTGTTTCTTCACAATATGTTTTATGTGTATTCCAAAAGTCTTAAGAATAAATGTGTTTATTTTCAGATTGTGTGTATTCCAAGGTTTTCAGATGAAACATTTCAAATGTGTGTGTGTTTTCTTAATGCCAAATGCCAAATGTAAAATACATTTTGTGTATTCCAAGGTTTTCAGATGAAACATTTCAAATGTGTGTCTGTTTTCTTAATGCCAAAAGCCAAATGTAAAATACATTTTGTGTATTTCTTAAGAATCTATTATTCTTCAGAAATGTTCAATATATCTGTGTTCAGAATAAGTGTATCTTAAGAATAAGCATTTCAAATGTCTCTGTTTGCTGTTGGTGTGTAGAAAGAATACTCCCCAAGCTCTGTTTGACTCCACTCTGTAGGCTGTCTCCTCTCAGTAGACTGAATATTTCTCCCTCTGTCTAAATGCAGCTTCTCTGAAAATTCTGATAGTGACATCCCCTGTAGCTGTCATAGGAGGCGGGAGAATGACTAGGGCCAATGGGAAGCCTAAAACTACTAGATGCAGCTTCTGCCAAAAGCAGATTTACGACCCTGCGACTTCCCGTTTCTGCAGAAAAAACGGCCCCCAAGGTGGGTGTATGTGTCTGTGTGTGTATTCCAAGGTTTACAGATTAAACATTTAAACTGTGTGGGAGAATTAAGTTACAGAATTAAGTTTTACAAGGTTGAATACATTTTGTGTATTCCAAAGTCTTAAGAATTTGTGTATTCCAAATGCCTAATGTAAAATACATTTTCTGTATTCCAAATTACAAATGTAATGTGTCTAATGTGTTTAAGCAAAAGTCTAAATAAAAGAAAATACAAATGCATATGAATAATAGGTTAATGTTGTTTGAAAAAAAAAATTGTGATAACTTGTAACCACAATAAGTATGTATGTATGTATGTATGTATGTATGTATGTATGTATGTATGTATGTATGTATGTATGTATGTATGTATGTATGTATGTATGTATGTATGTATGTATGTATGTATGTATGTATGTATGTATGTATGTATGTATGTATGTATGTATGTATGTATGTATGTATGTATGTATGTATGTATGTATGTATGTATGTATGTATGTATGTATGTATGTATGTATGTATGTCTATATTTTAGTTTCTTGGATAAAGACATAATCTTTATACACTTGTGTTTAAGCAAAAGAAAATTACAAATGTATCCCCTTAATGCTCTTTGGGTGCCAAAGTGCACCATTTCATTAGCTTGCAAGGGTCTAGGGTTTGAATATATCGTTAATACGGTCCTGTGAAGTGTTTTTATTTAAAATAGATTCTTTAAAAAGGTTGCATTACAGTGTTTTGTATTATTCACATTAATTATTACACATATATTACACTATTATATGATAGTTTAGAGCTGTGTTGAAAATATAAAGTACAGAAAAGATCTGTCTATATGGGTCTATGTGTCAGTGAGGGTGTGTGTCTCTGTTCGGGGGTGCGAACAGGGCCCCTCTTAGGTGCTAAAACACAGCATGGGAGCGTGAAGATTAGGGGACAGGCATGCACACGGCCCTGTAGAGTTACAGCAGAAATCTGACATATTTTACAGGCATCATTCAAATACAAATGGTTTATATCTTTGTAACATGTACATGTACAAGTATTGTATTGTAGAACATTTTACTCATAGCATATTTTTAGTTCACACATTGGAAGGGGTCGCCTGAACAGAATTTAAAACAGGTACTAGAATTAACGGATCAGATCCCAAATGTAACCTTAAGTCTACTCACAAAGGCTATGGTTAATAAAACGTTCTATTATTCTAACCTATAAGGGCACTTGTACAATGGACATTCAATTCCATCCATTTAATTCACACAACATATATATCTGAGTTAAGGGGCTAGGGGTTAATGTTTATGAATGTAGCATAAAATCATTAGAATTGTTAACGTGTAGCAATAAAACAAACTAGGTTCATGAGAACATGCCGATTATTTATTAATTTCAGATTATTTGATTTGTTCCAAGACCAGATGACATTTGAAGGAAATTCAAGATATTATGAGATGTTTTTAAAAGGGGGGAAGGAACTCATTTATTACATGGAGTCAGACTGGGGTATGAATGTGTCCCGGGCTAGGGGTGTCTGTCTGCTGACAGTTTGGGACACGGTGTTTACAGAGAAGCTGTAGTTATTATTTCTTATTTCGTAAAACTAAGACTAAAACTAAAATTAAGAGGTAACAGATCATAGAAAGACTCTAGTCTTGTTTACATCAGAGTCCCCCATTTTCAATTAATCAGGGCATACATGACATACAGATAGACATTAATGTTACATCCAGACATTTAGGACATACCAGATTACAAATACAGCACTGTTTGTGATAACTTGTAAGGGTCTGTCTGTCCAAGCTGTTTTAACTGTTTCATATGTCTTAAATTAATAAATTAAGACTTATGTTTGGATATGGATCACCTCAAGGCCTGAATGTCCATACACTGTAGCAATGCTAGGCCTACATTTTTAGGTCAACTTCCCCTTTTTAGCATGGTTCAGACATCACCACCCCCAATTTATGTCACAGTACCACTGAAAATAACACAGAGTGTGGGGAAAAGGCCTTTATGTGATAGCTAGACCTTCTATGCTAGCTATGTCTGTAAAGGACTTTCAAAAAACCATTCAATATAGTTTGCTCCACCTCAAATGTAATGTTCAGAAAATGTGTATTTTTAGGTCTTTGTTGTTGCTGTCAATTGGGACCAGGTCTAGCTAAAAGAGGGGTCAATGATCTCCAATCATGGTATAGCATCTTTCATGCATGAATTTCAACTCTAACGTGTTACACACTAGTAATTCAGCCATAATATTTGCAAATAGTATTCTTCTAAACAGTGTATTACAAATACAGTGTATTTGTAGCTAATGTAGACAATAGGCAATTATATAATTGTCACCTGAAAACATATTGCAGGATATTTTCAAGATAGCCACTTAACCAGTTCATTGCCACCCCGCTCACACCATATGTTTGTAATTTAGAAATTAAAATGTGATGATCAATCGTATCAAATGCTTTTTTAAGTCAATAAACACCCCTATTGTGTAATTCCTCTCATCTACGGTTGTGGTTATTTCTTCATATATATTCATTAAGGCTAAGGCTGTTGATCGATATGCCCTGAATCCATACTGACTATCACTCAGTAGGTTATTCTTTTCAATAAAACTATCTAAGAATCTTGAATCAAGAATCTTGGAAAATTGTGAAAGCAAAGACACTGGTCTGTAGTTGGTAAAGCTGTCTTTGTCCCCAGATTTAAATAGAGGAATAATGTAGTGAATTAATAGAATTTTCCCACAGGGATGAGGTTTATCTTATCTAAGTGTGCTAGTGTTTAATAGTGTATAGGGACATAGTGTGTAATAGTGTAATATTGTCATAGGGTAGTCATATAATAGTATGTAATAGTGTTATAGTGTAATATTGTGTAAATGTGTAATAATGCAATAGTGTAATAGTGTGTAATACTGCAATAGTTTAATACATTATTTTGTTTTATTTCCTCAAACAGACATGTTCATGTAACTTGCATCAATCCGATCATACTTATTATAATCTATACCCTTAATTTCAGTCACCTTTCAGCCAACTGAGTTGAAGATTTGTAGCCTGGTCCTGAGTTTTTTTTTACCTACCAGATAATCTGTAGCAGGCTAAATGTGAATAAAACACATTGAAAGCCTGATCAAGAGGCTAAAAGTGAGGTTGGGTTTCTTTTTCAGAAACAAATCGTGCTTTTTTTCTTTGAATGTCAAGGATAAACATAAATTATAGACATCTAAAATCATGAAACAGGTCGATTTTTAGTAGATTTAATCAATAGTCAGAAGGATAATGCTATTTTAGTCAAGGGTTGAAATATATCACCCCCATGACACATCCCTATTTTGTAAGACAAGCAGTTTGATGTTGTAATTACAGTGATTAGGCTTGTTTGCCTGTATACATCTTTTATCAATCTGCTTTTTATGTGTATTTTTTAGGTGTTTGGTTATGTTTTATCTGTCATTTTGACCAGGTCTAGCTAAAAGAGGGGATTTATGATCTCAAATTACCAATTGTCATGCATGAATTTCAACTCTAACGTGTTACATAAGTAAAACAGACTATTTGCAAACAACATTGTTCTAAACAGTGTATCTACTATAGACAGTTTGTATTTATATTTTAGCTAAATGTAAAAAACATGAGAACATAATCCTAGTGAATTCTGAATTTGTTGTTTATTGGTTGAGTGTCAAGGCTGCACATAAATTATAAACATCTAAAACCATGAAACTGACCGATACACTTAAAACAGACAAGTCAACCAAGTTTTTTTTACCTGTTTGCATAATGATAAGGTATAAAAACAAAGTGCTTCAATACAAATGTATTTTTAGTACGCTCAAGCCCCAAAGGTATTTTCTTTAACTTGATCTAAGGTAAACAAACAGCACATTTCTGAATTACTTTGCAGTGTCTAGTTTTTTCAGCCACACTAAATATTTGTGCAATAAGAAAGCCCCCAGAGTTTTATGCTCTCAATATCTCGATATGCATTAAATCCTACACACGATAGGAAATATTCAAACAGCTCAAAGATGATAATTCTAAGGCAAATACATTTTAACTCACTCACCATAGTTAGTGTATAGTATGGGTAACATGTATGAAAGTAACATAAAGCCGTTATTAGAGTTGTTGATACAATATTATAATTCATAATAATTTTGCAGAAAAAAGCTAAATACAGAGTATTACCGGCGAGGTTGTTTGATTTTTGTCCCGATGATTGAAGGAAATTCATTTTAAGAACTATTTAGCATGAAATATCTTAATACAAAGATGTATTTTATACATTATAACCATGAAAATAATGCAATGTTAGGTTTTACCGTGATTATAGTGTTCACAGATAGGAATGTATTATTCACATCCAATTATCCAAATGTACTCTGTTTGAGTCAAATTTACTCTGTGAAATGTACTCTGCGAAAGTTCCCTGCACTATGCAGGGTTTTACATAGACTACTAGCAAAAACAATTCATATTGTTTCAGTGATGGCCTGGTTGATAGCTACATTGTCGACTTGTCTTATTTTTTATTCTTATTTCATTGTATAGTGAATCCAGGGGTATAGTGGATCGATTATATTTTGTTTTTATAATATTTTATAATATCAAAACATGTCTTATGTTCTATAAGATGTTCTTATATATCTACATGTCTTATATAGAATGATGTAAAAAGAGTCCTACTAATATATTTCACTTAAAAAACTTGTACAGAAAGATAAATATCCGACCCCCGGAGCCCTGTCAGAGTGTATACAGGTTCAGTACAGTATACCATATGCAAATCCCATATGGTCTAGCGGTAAGGATGCCCTGCTTTCATCAGGGAGGCGTGGGTTCGACTCCTGCTATGGGAATAACACCTTTTTCTATACATAGCAAATGTGTTGGTATGCTTTATTGTAACTGTTTGACTGTTTTTAGTGCAACACTACTGTCACCAACATCTAAGAAGGGTCTAGGGTTATCTCCTCAACACTAGGTCTGAGATGCATTTAAGTCCTATTGATAGGTTTTTCCATACCTTTGCAAGGATATGTATGACTGTGTTGCATTCATTTATTTTAAATTTGGTGGACTTTATGGTATTTATAGCTTATTCATGATTGTGATACTTCTTATTGAATTGTTTAAAGAATATGTGTTTAACCAGAGGGGTGATTAATGTATAGTAGGACCTTACAAATATGATTTGATCCTAACAAATGGTATTGTTTACATAACAGTGTTGACATTTTGAAGTTTTAAAGGGATCACATTCACATACCTGAATATAGTTGCACAACAGGATAATATTTGTATTATTACTAGGATGAACTTAAAAAAGTTAGAGAAAAGGTAGAAAGAAGCGCAGTTGGTTATATTATACATTTTTTATTAAAGAATATTGCAGATCATACTGTAACCTTTTTTATCAATAATATAAGCGTGCATAACATCAATAATGTGATTAATATCGAAAGTTTCTAAACACTTATGATTTTTCAGCTTAAAAGCCGTAACATCCACTATTACGGTGTATAAACATAACAGGTGTGCTCTGTTAAAATGACCATTCATATGATCTAAAATAGTAACTAAGCCGTTTTCAGATAGAAGACTTTCATCCTCTGAGAGTGTCTCTATCATATATTGCCAATTATTTAGCAAGCCTTTCTCTCTCACCAGCTTCAACATATTTTCAAAAAGCCTTAAGCGCAGGCTATTGACATTCCCGGTTACAGTGTACAAGTGGGCATCGTTGACTTTATTAGCTATAGCATGCTTTAAAAGCAATGCGATATCATAGTTTATAGAGCTCGTAATACAGCTGGTAGTCCTACTGAAGAAATTCCCCATTTCCTATGCTACGATCCTGGTACTTTAAACAACAGTTGATACTTCAAAGTTTCTGTCAAGGACTGTGACTGTCAAAAAGATTGTGTGGGTGTGTATTTCTGTATGGGGGTGGGGGCGTAGCAGTGGACAGGTCTATATGACGCTATAGATGTGTAGGATAGAAACCTATATATTTAGAGAGTTCCCTCTTAGAGAGACCCTAGAAAATAAAATGGCGAGCAGTCTAGCTACAACGGTTAGCCATGTGACGGACAGAGCTACCAGGATTAAAACCATGTTACTTGCACCTTGCAGATATGGTAGAGAGATATATAACGAACTATGCCTGGTCCTCGGTGGTGTCCTAGGATTTGAATACGATGCTAGAGCTGAGAGAATTCTGTTCTACAAGATGACCGTGGAGGATTTCCAGGGCGTTGCAAGCAGGCCTGAGATGTATCTAAAGGAGACGGAATTTTGGAAAATGAAAAAGGCTTCTTTTAAGTCTATGGATGGATTAGTGGGTAAAACGCTTAAGGACGGGCAGCTAATCACTCTGTTAATAGGCCATAGCCAGCTAGGGTACGGGTATGTGCATTACGAGGGTAGGATATCTATAAAAAGTACTCTGACACTTGATGTAGAGGCTGATCTAGCCATCTCCAGGCGGTATAATTCAACTCTTGAGCATTTCATCTTCTCACTTCCGGTAACCAAGTGGCTGCAATGTCTCCAGACATGCGGGGAGGTGCTTCAAGAGGTATTCGAGGTGAGAAGGCTCTTACAGAGCGAATCAGGGGACCTAGAGTACGATTGACCCCAGCGAGGGGGCGGAGGATGGGGCGTGTCAACCCTAAATCCTCCTTTAAAAAGACTTACAGTGCATTTTGTACTTTTAGATAGCAATCATGGCTTTGTATGTGTCACATGAGGCTGATCCTGCTAACTCTGCATTGGATACACTAGATAGCCTGTCTCCACTATACATGCCTGACAAGGAAATTAAGACATTACCCGTAACTATGTTTGGTTCAACTATAACTCCTTCACTGCTAAGCCTCCTAGACACCTATAGGACTAGTTACAGCCCTCTTTCAACGATTTGGGAGACTTCATCGCCGGATTCACCACCGTCAAACCCTGTCAGGTGTACGAATCGTAATAGCCCCTGGTACACGGGTCCTTGGGAGACTTCGTCGCCGGATTCATCACAGCCAACCCCCTTCATGCGTATGGATGTCCCTCCTAATAGCCCCCGGTACACCCCTCTTACATCAGAAGCTGATGTATTCCACCCCGACCCTGAAGAAATACCTATCGTTGATGTAACCAACAGAGCATCATCACTGCCATCCCCAACCGGGGGTACGGTTAAGAGACTGTGTCCTACTAGAAGAAAAACCTTCCACTTCCCAATCAAAGTAGCTACTCTTAAAGCCTTAGTGACAGCCGCGGAGCTGTCGGGACAATTGTACATCGATGGGTAACCGGGAATGTCAATAGCCTGCGCTTAAGGCTTTTTGAAAATATGTTGAAGCTGGTGAGAGAGAAAGGCTTGCTAAATAATTGGCAATATATGATAGAGACACTCTCAAAGGATGAAAGTCTTCTATCTGAAAACGGCTTAGTTACTATTTTAGATCATATGAATGGTCATTTTAACAGAGCACACCTGTTATGTTTATACACCGTAATAGTGGATGTTACGGCTTTTAAGCTGAAAAATCATAAGTGTTTAGAAACTTTCGATATTAATCACATTATTGATGTTATGCACGCTTATATTATTGATAAAAAAGGTTACAGTATGATCTGCAATATTCTTTAATAAAAAATTTATAATATAACCAACTGGGCTTCTTTCTACCTTTTCTCTAACTTTTTTAAGTTCATCCTAGTAATAATACAAATATTATCCTGTTGTGCAACTATATTCAGGTATGTGAATGTGATCCCTTTAAAACTTCAAAATATCAACACTGTTATGTAAACAATACCATTTGTTAGGATCAAATCATATTTGTAAGGTCCTACTATACATTAATCACCCCTCTGGTTAAACACATATTCTTTAAACAATTCAATAAGAAGTATCACAATCATGAATAAGCTATAAATACCATAAAGTCCACCAAATTTAAAATAAATGAATGCAACACAGTCATACATATCCTTGCAAAGGTATGGAAAAACCTATCAATAGGACTTAAATGCATCTCAGACCTAGTGTTGAGGAGATAACCCTAGACCCTTCTTAGATGTTGGTGACAGTAGTGTTGCACTAAAAACAGTCAAACAGTTACAATAAAGCATACCAACACATTTGCTATGTGTTACAAAGGGTCAGATTAAACCGAATATATATATTTATTGCTTGAGATCCCTTGTATAATATTTGTATATCGTTTGATATCCCTTGTATATTCTTTGTATATATACACGGAATATCCCTTTACCTGGGTACAAACCAGACCATAATATTCGTTCTCCTATTGGACAGCGACCCCTAGGCGCCAACGACCATACCCCCAATGGCAAGTTCAAAGGCAACGCCAAGGCATGTCTCAACATGTCCAGGTTTGCGCAGTAATACGAGACAGAACTGAGGTTGGCACTAGATAATTCACCTTACGTATAAATACGGCGTAGGTGGATACAGCAGCACTTAGCACTAAACGTTGATGCCTTCACCACGAGACAACGTGCCGTGAAGTGGGCAACTTTGCCTCTGAATAGAGCCTTGAGAACCGCGTGCGAATATATTGCTAAAGTGTCAGAGTTTAACGCAGTACCGTTGAGTTCGACTTATTCTAATGTGAAGTAATAGTCTATCATTTATAGTGTATCGTGCGGCTACCGTTCTTCAGTGACCAGCATTACCACCGGTTCGTCGTGTATATAGCTAGTGCACTTATCCAGGCTGGGCGGCCTAAACTCGTGCCACCACCCGAGGAGTCCTAGACGAGAACCGTTGGATATGTACACCGGAGAACCTACCCCGGCGACTGCAGAACCTTTTCTGGTTGGATTATATTGCTTTGGTACCGTGACTGCTGGAGCAGAGAACCGTCTACCCCACTATCGTGTGGGATCTACCCCCCGTGAGGAGCATCCCTCGAGCCCGCCTCTAGGAGGAGGCTGGCTAGCTTTCATCCATGCTGTCGAGCATACTGGATTATAGCTGTTGCTTTGTCTACCGATCAAGGGAGTACTGCACTGGTTCCTGTATCTGGAACCTCGTTATTCCTCGTTGACCCAGACTTTGCACCCGAACATTCCTCTACCCTGCCGGCCTTACACCCGGAGGGAACCCCCCAGTGTCTCCAGCTGGTACTAGTGTGCCTTATGTAATTGCTATGCTACAGGTGGCGTCAGTTTAGACCCATCTTACTATTCTCATTGACTTACGCTCTTGACCTACTTTACGTGTGTTCTTCGCCTTACAAGCGCGAGTATAATTATCAATCTGTAACCTAACGTTGCTTGCTCTGATAATAATAAATACCCTCTAAATAGAACTTTATGTGTCATTGCCGTATTCTTGTGTGGGTGTTCACCATATATATTCATGTACTGTATGGCCAGTAATTAAAGTACATAACTAAGTAGTGGTTTAATAATACCATACTCTCAATACAGTCAGGGAATTGTACCCCTCAGTTACAATTGGTCCTTCGAGCCAGAGGGTATCAGTGTAATATCTAATATAATATTGATATTAACCATGGCCAGCGGTGAACACTCCCCAAGCGGCTCTCCCAAGCTAGAACGCCCGCAGCGCAGACGTCAGCCACCTCCCTATCTAGAGGAATACGCTGTCAGTCTAATACCTAGCTTTAAACAGACGTTAAATGCGGATAAAGCGGATAGTCAAAGCATGTCAAATCCTACCGACCAGGCGACCCTGCCAGTAGAGACCCTAGTGGGTTCTAACGAAACTGACCAAGCTCACGGGGGGGACCAGGGGGGACATGACATGACTATACCCCCAGACAACGTCAACGGAATAGTCCCCGGAGAGCTCCAGGATAAAGAAAGCGCTCCAGGGACAGAACCCGACACACCACCACAAGAGAAGCGCGCCCAGGAGATGGACCTCGAGGCGCGCCAAGAGAACAGATATCCAACGAGCACTGTCAGAAGCCGATCACCTCCGTCAGTGTCATCCCCCAGCGAAGCGGACCAGATGCTGGCACAGGCATTCATCGCCACCCTGGCAGCCTCCACTGAACGCGATCGACTCCAAGCACAGACGCTTAGTGAGCGTGAACATTCTTCCATGGAACAAGAGCGCCTCCGGGCGCAACAACTAAGTGAGCGCGAACACTCTACCATGGAAAGAGAACGCCTTCAGGCTCAACAGACGAGTGAGCGCGAACAATCTGCAGACCAAAGAGGGCCTTCACGCGCAACTCCAAGCGCAAGCCCTTAGTGAACGCGAACACTCTGCAACCCAGCGAGAGCGCTTCCAGGCGCAACAAAGGAGTGAAGACGACCGCATACGACTGGAGACCAGACGCCTCCAGACGGAAGAGAACATTGAAAGAGACCGCGCCGATGCACAGCGCGCCGCCGCCAATGCACAGCGCGACGCAGCCCATGCCCAGCGCGAAGCAGAGCGCGACGCAGCCCACGCCCAGCGCGAAGCAGAGCGCGACCGGCTGCAGGCGCAGATAATAGAACAATTGATTGCCAGGTCGACACCCCCTCTCTCCGCACGGAGCTCCAGGACATCATCACGACAAGGGTCTAGGGCACCTTCCCCTACCCGACCAAGTGACCCGGAACCCGGCCAACAGAAGGATCCTATCTACGTCTCCGAACCCCCTCCCTGACCGGTCCATACGAGACCCAGCAACCGGGAAGAACCGGCCTACGCCGCCGAGAGACTGAATAGAAGACTTCAAGACCTAGAAGACCTAGAAGAGGAAGAGGAGGAAGGTCAAGCCCACCAGCAGCAACGTACTCAGGACCAGGAGGCCCAGTACAGCCCAGACTTCACCCCCGAGTCACTGCGCTACAAACCCCCGACTCAACTCACGGGTGAGTTTGACGCACAGTCAGCACCGAGGAACAGCACCTGGGTACCCGGCCTCTGGTACCCACCAAGTACCAGCCCACGACAACACGTACGGGGAGACTCGCCCAGGAGGCCTCTTCCCCAACGCTCACCGATGTGCCAGCCATCCATGGCATCGTACCTTGGCACACCGACGTTCCCAGACTTTACGCACGAGGACAGAGCACAGTACACGGAATTACGGATGTGCTTAGAGACTATGATGTCCGACGTCCCTGATGAGTCGTACAAATATGCCATCCTCATCAAGCATCTCAAGGTGCCCAGAGCGCATAATATAGCGCTGGCATATTCCAACTCAAGCACCCCATACTCCGCGGCTCTAGTGGCCCTCGACCAGCGTTATGGACGCATATGGGACTACGTGATACAAGAAATAAGAAATATTGACCGTCTCCCCCCAGCCAAAGACAATAGAGCATTGGATGACCTCTCTATCAAGGTACAATCCCTGGTAGGGATGCTGGGGTCCCAAAGGGAAAAAGGGAGAAATGAACTATATGCTAACTCTAATGTAGAACGAATACTAGAGAATCTCCCTCCAGCCTGCCAAGAGTGCTTTCGGCGGCAGAGAGACCACCGTGATCCCGACGGTCCCGAGCCATCCCTCCTAGACCTGGCCGACCACCTCGCGAGAGAAGTCAGCAGCCTACGACTGGATACGTTCGTGTGGAGTGGACCAAGCCCAAGAGATGGACCTCGGAGATCTAATGATAACCGCCGGTCGGTGACCGTTATGCACCAAGCCGAATCAGTACCGCAGCACAAGAACCACAACACCCCCTCGACGAAAGAGAAGTGGAAGATTGTATGCCAGTACTGTGAGAAAGAACATTGGCTGTCTCAATGTGACACTTTCAAGAAGATGACCGCTGACGAGGTGAGTCAGTGGATCAAAGCCAACCGCCGCTGCTTCCGCTGCGCGCGCAGCCATATGGCAGCCGAGTGCCGTTTAAAGAAGAAATGCAGCAAGTGTGACGGCGCCCACTTGGATGTCTTGCATGACAGCAACAAGAAGAAACTCGCACCCCCAAGTAGCTCGAGAGTGAACGTCATGTATATCGACCCCGCCAGCAGCGGGAGCTCCCGAGTGCTCTTGAAAGTGGTCCGAGTGATATTAAGCTACGAGGACAAGGTCATGGACACTTACGCCGTCCTGGACGATGGGTCAGAAAATACTCTCCTCCTCGCATCCGCTGCAGCCCGGCTGGGTCTGCGGGGGAGCGAAGAAACAATGACAATCCGTACTATAAGAAGAGACCTGAAGACCATAAAGGGTGAAAATGTCTCCTTCACGATCGCAGCAGTCGGGCAGCCCGAGAAGCAGTATAGGATTACTAACGCCTTCACCAGCCAAGACATAGGCCTGTCACAGTACACCTACCCCATCCCCAAGCTGATGGAAAAATACGTGCACCTACGTCAACTACCTATACCGCTCATCGACGGCGCCACCCCGACCCTGCTCATAGGATCCGACCACGCACACCTCATCGTCCCAACGGACCGGGTCCACATCGGGCCCAGAGGCTGTCCAGCAGCAGTCGAGACCCACCTAGGATGGACACTACAAGGCCCCCTCTCCAGGTCTCCCAACCGACCAGCAGCCACTCGTTGCCTCCACTCAAGAATAAAAGAAGAAGACACCACCCTCTTACAGCACGTCGAGAGGCTATGGACATTAGACGCAATGCCCTTTAAGAATAAAAAGAAACTCGTTCGATCAAAGGAAGACACTTATGCCATAACCCTCCTCGAGCAGAGGACAAAGAGAGTCGAGGTCAATGGAGTGATGAGATACGCAACTCCACTCTTGAGGCGAGAGGGTATGCCCACCCTCCGCGCCTCAAAAGAAGCGACGGAGCGATATCTACTGAACACAGAGCGGCGTCTAGCCAAAGACCCCACTCAAGCCACTGTGTACCGCGCTGAGATTGACAAGCTAATCACAGCGGGACACATAAAGAAAATTGACATTCAAGAGGCCGACCAGACGACCGAATCCTGGTACGTGCCCCACCACAAGGTCCACCACAACGGCAAGGATCGTATTGTGTTCAACTGCAGCTACCAGATCGGACTACAGAATCTGAATAAAGAACTCTAGCCCGGCCCAACACTCTGCCCCTCTCTACTAGGCGTGTTGCTACGTTTCCGCCAAGACAAGGTGGCCATCAGCGGCGACATCAAAGGGATGTTCCTGCAGGTGCGACTAGTGGAAGAGGACAAGCCCCTGCTGCGGTTCTTATGGAGAGAGAGGATCGGGGATGAGCAACCATCCATCTACCAATGGGAGGTCCTCCCTTTCGGAACCACATGCAGCCCATGCTGTGCTACGTTCGCACTGCAAAAACATGTCGCAGAGGACCCAGCAGCTGACGAGGAGGTCAGACAAAGTGTAGAGAGGAGTTTCTACATGGACAACTGTCTGCAAAGCGTCTCGACGCCAGAAGAAGCCGAAGCCCTCCTACTCAAGCTCCGCGCCTCCCTGATCAAAGGCGGCTTTGATCTCCGGCAGTGGGCCAGCAGCGACCCTCAAGTACTTCGCAGCCTCTCCCCAGAGAACAAGGCAGCAAGCAGCGAGACCTGGATGGCGACCATCCCAGGTGAAGCCCAAGAAATGACATTAGGACTAGTCTGGCGCTTCAAAACAGACTCGCTCCATTACAGATACACACCCCTGACCACGGAGCAGGGAAGGTCGACCTCTCTACCGACCACCAGACGGAGTGTATACAGAACACTCGCCAGACAATATGACCCGCTGGGATGTATCCTACCTTACACCACCAGGGCAAAAATGATTGTACGAGAGCTGTGGGACAAGGAACAGGGCTGGGACGACCCCATACCCGACCACCTCGCTTCCACCTGGAGAGAGTGGGAAAAAGAACTCAACTCGCTCCCAAATGTGAACATACGCAGCAGCTACTTCCCACCCACAGTGCGGCTGGAGACGTGCCAGATGGACCTGCACGTCTTCAGCGACGCCTCAGAAGTAGCCTACGGCTCGGTGGCCTACTTGCGGGCCCGAGAGGAGGGAGGAGAAATACACACAGCCTTCATCCTGGCTCGCTCAAGGATAGCCCCCCGCAAGCAACAATCGATCCCGCGTCTAGAGCTCTGCGCAGCCCTGGTAGGTGCGCAACTCGCCACGTTAATCCAACGTGAACTCACCATCCCGGTGCAAAGAACAATCCTGTGGTCAGACTCCATGACCGTACTCACATGGATCCAGTCCGATTCGTGTAGATACAAGGTCTTCGTGGGAGTCAGAATCACAGAGATCCAAGACTTAACAGAATCAGCATGCTGGAGGTACGTGGACACGAAACAGAACCCAGCAGATGTCATCACACAGGGGATGTCCCTAGATGACCTCACACGTCACAATATCTACAGTGACGGTCCCGAGTTCCTCAAGCTCCCGGAAGAAGAGTGGCCTAACCCCACCCCACGGGAGGCTAGTCAAGAGGAGGCAGAGATGAAGAAATCTATGTTCTGTGGGTTGACGCACACACCAGTCCCCACTGACCCTAACATAGACGACTGCCCCACCCTTGAGAGTGCGCAGTTGGAGACATTCCTGTGGCACCACCCTGAGGTTCCCTCCACTACTGACATTAACGCCGCTAACTACGAAGAAGCAGAACTCCTTCTGCTACAGCGAGCCCAAAGAGACTCGTTCCCCGAGGAGCTAGACTGTCTGCAGGGATCAAAGCCAGTCCCGTCAGACAGCAGACTGCTCCACCTGGCTCCTGAGCGCGACGCCCATGACCTCATCAGAGTGGGTGGTCGTCTGAGACGAGCCCCGGACTTAACGGATGACGTCAAGTTCCCTATAGTCCTCAACAGCCGACACAAGGTCACCGAGCTCATCATAAAGAAATACGACGAGGATGTGCACCACGCTGGGGCAGAGAGAGTCTTCGCTGAGATCCGACGTCGCTATTGGATACTGAATGGAAGAGAAGCAGTACGACGCTTCCAGCGGACCTGTCTAGACTGTCGCAAGTGGCGAGCACAGCCCAGTATACCCAGGAGGGCCGACCTGCCTCACCGCTACACCCGACCCGTGGCGAGGCTGATAGAGTTGCCAAGGCTCCCTGACTCCCTTGATGACGATCATGACCCACTGACTTTGTGAATTGCCCTACTCCCCACAACAGACATTGAGTAGTTGACAAGACGATTAATCTGTCTTTGCTTTATCTAATTAGGTGCGGACTAATTAGGAGGCGGCTGTTACAAAGGGTCAGATTAAACCGAATATACATATTTATTGCTTGAGATCCCTTGTATAATATTTGTATATCGTTTGATATCCCTTGTATATTCTTTGTATATATACACGGAATATCCCTTTACCTGGGTACAAACCAGACCATAATATTCGTTCTCCTATTGGACAGCGACCCCTAGGCGCCAACGACCATACCCCCAATGGCAAGTTCAAAGGCAATGCCAAGGCATGTCTCAACATGTCCAGGTTTGCGCAGTAATACGAGACAGAACTGAGGTTGGCACTAGATAATTCACCTTACGTATAAATACGGCGTAGGTGGATACAGCAGCACTTAGCACTAAACGTTGATGCCTTCACCACGAGACAACGTGCCGTGAAGTGGGCAACTTTGCCTCTGAATAGAGCCTTGAGAACCGCGTGCGAATATATTGCTAAAGTGTCAGAGTTTAACGCAGTACCGTTGAGTTCGACTTATTCTAATGTGAAGTAATAGTCTATCATTTATAGTGTATCGTGCGGCTACCGTTCTTCAGTGACCAGCATTACCACCGGTTCGTCGTGTATATAGCTAGTGCACTTATCCAGGCTGGGCGGCCTAAACTCGTGCCACCACCCGAGGAGTCCTAGACGAGAACCGTTGGATATGTACACCGGAGAACCTACCCCGGCGACTGCAGAACCTTTTCTGGTTGGATTATATTGCTTTTGGTAGCAGACAGACACCCCTAGCCCGGGACACATTCATACCCCAGTCTCCATGTAGTAAATGAGTTCCTTCCCCCCTTTTAAAAACATCTCATATAATATCTTGAATTTCCTTCAAATGTCATCTGGTCTTGGAACAAATCAAATAATCTGAAATTAATAAATAATCGGCATGTTCTCATGAACCTAGTTTGTGTTTTATTGCTACACGTTAACAATTCTAATGATTTTATGCTACATTCATAAACATTAACCCCTAGCCCCTTAACTCAGATATATATGTTGTGTGAATTAAATGGATGGAATTGAATGTCCATTGTACAAGTGCCCTTATAGGTTAGAATAATAGAACGTTTTATTAACCATAGCCTTTGTGAGTAGACTTAAGGTTACAGTGGATTTGGGATCTGATCCGTTAATTCTAGTACCTGTTTTAAATTCTGTTCAGGCGACCCCTTCCAATGTGTGAACTAAAAATATGCTACGAGTAAAATGTTCTACAATACAATACTTGTACATGTACATGTTACAAAGATATAAACCATTTGTATTTGAATGATGCCTGTAAAATATGTCAGATTTCTGCTGTAACTCTACAGGGCCGTGTGCATGCCTGTCCCCTAATCTTCACGCTCCCATGCTGTGTTTTAGCACCTAAGAGGGGCCCTGTTCGCACCCCCGAACAGAGACACACACCCTCACTGACACATAGACCCATATAGACAGATCTTTTCTGTACTTTATATTTTCAACACAGCTCTAAACTATCATATATAGTGTAATATATGTGTAATAATTAATGTGAATAATACAAAACACTGTAATGCAACCTTTTTAAAGAATCTATTTTAAATAAAAACACTTCACAGGACCGTATTAACGATATATTCAAACCCTAGACCCTTGCAAGCTAATGAAATGGTGCACTTTGGCACCCAAAGAGCATTAAGGGGATACATTTGTAATTTTCTTTTGCTTAAACACAAGTGTATAAAGATTATGTCTTTATCCAAGAAACTAAAATATAGACATACATACATACACATAGGCGCCCACTTAACGGAGCAGAAGATGCACGTGCTCTAGGACTATTGAACTTGGGGGAGCAAGCTTGTCTCTTTGCTCCCTCACTTTTTGATCATATCATATGATATAAATATCCCCCCCCAATTTATAAATCTTATCGAACCATAACTACGTAATTTCAATCAAATTAATAATACGCAATGACACTTAATAGCAAGTTTTTAAGTTTCCAAAGATTGTGTGACCCCCACTTTAATGGTTTGATCCAGTGCCCACGGGCCACGGTTCGTCGGCATGACGTATACGACATGTTGGGGGAGGCGGCTTTTTCGAAACCCTTGAAAAATTCAGGCTGGATATTGGATAACATTGTGACTCGTGAGGATTATTCTTCGGCGTTTACATCAAAATGGAGCAAATCATCACGTAAGTCGAACACTGTGACTGTATACTAAATGCGCAAACAGATTGAAACTGAATATTTCTCGTATGGTGAGCCTCGGCGCTGCACCCAGTGCACCGAGTGAATCCAGAGATACAGGATGGTGCGCAGGCGCTGTGATCACCCAACGGCGGAAATAATGCCGCTTTGAGCAGTTTATAAAAAAATATTAAAAATATTTATTAGCAACGCCGAGCTTTCAAACCATCCCGTATCTCTGTGCGAACCCCTCGTGCAACTGTGAGCACCTTTGTAATGTCTCTGTGATACTTGTATAACGAACGGTTCAGCCAGAACCAGTCCTTCATGGTAAATCTAGGTTGGTTTCCCATTGAGGAGCAAGTGACTGTGGATTCACTCGGTGCAGCACAGTCACGAAAGGGGACCCTGATGTAAACAAGACAAACGTCTTTCTCTGGTCTGCATCCCCTTAACAATTGTGTGTATTGAGCCGTACTGTATTGTACCCATTCTGCAATCTGTTAAATAAAGTTTTCATTCATTCAGCCGCCGCGCTCACTGGGGCTATTGATAGCGTCAATTAGTTGTTGTTGTTGTTGTTGTTGTTGGTGCTGCGGATGTGAACGGGGCTGGAGGGGCTTTGGGAGGATGGGAAAGTTATTATTATTATTATTATTAGAATAGTAATTGGCTATCATACGTGCCTAGCTAGCGTTAGCTAAAAGAGCCCTCGCAGTGAAGTTATTATTATTATTATAGCTATCATACTGCAATATAAACTGAGTTTTATAGTGAAAAGAGCAGCTTTATTTTGGTCAAGATTGAAGGCTCTATATTGCAGGAAATTGCACATACAGGTGTTCATTAAATGTAAAAAAAATCTGCCGTGGAGGGGGTCGTGCCGGACCCCCTCCAAACCACCCCTTGCAAAAAAAATACAAAATAAAATGTAAAAAAAAAAAAAATTAAATAAAAAATTGCACCCCCACTTTCAACTATAACTAGGCGGCCATGTACATACATACATACATACATACATACATACATACATACATACATACATACATACATACATACATACATACATACATACATACATACATACATACATACTTATTGTGGTTACAAGTTATCACTTTTTTTTCCAAACAACATTAACCTATTATTCATATGCATTTGTATTTTCTTTTATTTAGACTTTTGCTTAAACACATTAGACACATTACATTTGTAATTTGGAATACAGAAAATGTATTTTACATTAGGCATTTGGAATACACAAATTCTTAAGACTTTGGAATACACAAAATGTATTCAACCTTGTAAAACTTAATTCTGTAAATTAATTCTCCCACACAGTTTAAATGTTTAATCTGTAAACCTTGGAATACACACACAGACACATACACCCACCTTGGGGGCCGTTTTTTCTGCAGAAACGGGAAGTCGCAGGGTCGTAAATCTGCTTTTGGCAGAAGCTGCATCTAGTAGTTTTAGGCTTCCCATTGGCCCTAGTCATTCTCCCGCCTCCTATGACAGCTACGGGGGATGTCACTATCAGAATTTTCAGAGAAGCTGCATTTAGACAGAGGGAGAAATATTCAGTCTACTGAGAGGAGACAGCCTACAGAGTGGAGTCAAACAGAGCTTGGGGAGTATTCTTTCTACACACCAACAGCAAACAGAGACATTTGAAATGCTTATTCTTAAGATACACTTATTCTGAACACAGATATATTGAACATTTCTGAAGAATAATAGATTCTTAAGAAATACACAAAATTTATTTTACATTTGGCTTTTGGCATTAAGAAAACACACACACATTTGAAATGTTTCATCTGAAAACCTTGGAATACACAAAATGTATTTTACATTTGGCATTTGGCATTAAGAAAACACACACACATTTGAAATGTTTCATCTGAAAACCTTGGAATACACACAATCTGAAAATAAACACATTTATTCTTAAGACTTTTGGAATACACATAAAACATATTGTGAAGAAACACTAATACATATTGTGAAATGTTTAATCTGAAAACCTTGGAATACAGAAATACATATTGTGAAAACCTTGGAATACACACAATCTGAAAAAAAAAAAAAACGTTTGAATCTAAAAAAAAAAAAACGTTTGAATATTTTATTTCTGACAATAAAAAAAACATATTTTGAAAAACTTGGAATACACACAATCTGAAAATAAAACGTTTGAATATTTTATTTTGAAGGACTTTTTTCTTTTGAAAAAAAAATAAAACTTTTATTTTGAAAAAATTCTGAAAACTCCTCCCGTTCCGTAACCAGATGGCCCTCCCCTTCCGAAACCGGATGTCCCTCCGCTCAAAACCGGATGTCCCGCCTCCTTGAATCCTCGACCAATCAGAGAAGCCCTAGGGGTCATAAATCATCTAAAAAATGGGGCGTGGCTACAATCCATCAAACTTTGATATATGCCCTTATAAGGTATGACATACCCCTAAGCCCCGCCCCATTAAACATCTCGACCAATCAGATGGCTCCAAAAAAAAGGCGTGGCTACAATCAATCAAACTAAAAGGGGCGTGTTTTGCATAAACTGACAGGTGGTACATACTTAATCTCTCTCTCCCTGCCCTCAGCAAAGTCATTGCTACCAGCACGTCCTCCCCCGCAAGTAAGGCCCCTCATGCTACCGCAGCAACGGCTAGTTTAGCCTCTGTATCCAATATAGCTTCGGCAGCTACCCCCAGCTAGGACTGCCCCGTCAGCTAGCTCGTTCCCTATGGCCCCTGTTCCTCCCCCGGCTCCCGGGGAGACTCCAACGTCTCCTGCTCCTGTCCCCGGGGAGTCGCCTGCCTCCGGCTTCTCGCCTGGTCCCGTCTCAACGTCCGGCCCGGCCTCCGCGCCCGGCCCTTCCTCGTCATCTCGTCCGGCTGCCACGTCGGGTCTCGTCTCTACGTCCGGTCCGGCCTCCACGCCCGGGCCTTGCTCCTCGTCTGGTCCCGGCCCCTCATCTGGTCCCGGCTCCTCGTCTGGTCTTGACTCCTCGTCTGGTCCCGACTCTTCGTCTGGTCCCGGCCCCATGTCTGGTCTCGTCTCTACGTCTGGTTCGACCTACACGGCCGGGCCTTCCTCCTCGTCTGGTCCCGGCCCCTCGTCTGGTCCCGGCTCCTCGTCTGGTCCCCACTCCTCATCTGGTCCCAACTCCTTGTCTGGTCCCGGCCCCATGTCTGGTCCCGGCTCCTCGTCTGGTCCCGACTCCTCGTCTGGTCCCGGCTCCTCATCTGGTCCCGGCTCCTCGTCTGGTCCCGGCTCCTCGTCTGGTCCCACCTCCTCGTCTGGTCCCGCCTCCTCGTCTGGTCCCGGCTCCTCGTCTGGTCCCGGCTCCTCGTCTGGTCCCGGCCCTTCGTCTGGTCCCGGCTCTTCGTCTGATCCTGGCTCCTCGTCTGGTCCCGGCTCCTCGTCTGGTCCCGGCTCCTCGTCTGGCCCCCGTCCGGGGTCCTACTCCGGGGTTGTCGCCTTCGCCCCTCTTCTCCGGGCCCCCTGGTTCGGACCCGAGGTCTGCACCTGGAGTGGCCCCCGTCCGGGGTCCTGCTCTGGGGTTGTCGCCCTCACCCCTTTGTTCCGGGCCCCCTCACCGGGCCGCTGTCCCCGTCTCCAGCCCCCCTCACTAGGCCTCTGTCCCCGTCTCCAGCCCCCCTCACCGGGCCCCTGTCCCCGTCTCCAGCCCCCCTCACCGGGTCCCTGTCCCCGTCTCCAGCCCCCCTCACCGGGCCCCTGTCCCCGTCTCCAGCCCCCCTCACCAGGCCCCTGTCCCCGTCTCCAGCCCCCCTCACTGGGCCCCTGTCCCCGTCTCCAGCCTCCCTCACCGGGCCTCTGTCCCCGTATCCAGCCCCCCTCACCGGTCCTCTGTCCCCGTCTCCAGCCCCCCTCTCCGGGCCTCTGTCCCCGTCTCCAGCCCCTCTCTCCGGGCCTCTGTCCCTGTCTCCAGCCCCCCTCTCCAGGCCTCTGTCCCCCTCTCCGGTGCCCCTGGTCCCGTGCCCCATGCGCCCTTCTCCGGGCTCCCCTCTGGTCCTGTTCCCCGGCCCCCCTGCTGCTACTGTGCCCCTCCTAGGTTATTTTCTCCGCCCCCCCCCCCCCCCCCGGCTACAGTTTTCCGTGTCCTCGTCCTGTATCCTGTATCACCTGTTACTCGCCGGGTAGTGTTTTGCACCGTGTGCCTTTTCCAGCCATGCTGTGTATTATTTCTCGTTTGTTTTCTAGCTGCCTCAGTTTAGTGTTGTGTACCTTTGTTCGTGCCTTGTTTACTACTGCTCAGTAAAGCCTATACTTTACTCCGTCGACTCTGCCTCCTCTCTCTGGTTCTGGAAAAAAATTCAAGTGGCAAGTTCGCACATGAGCCTGAAGCCATGTATAAAGCCAGTTTTTGCACAGACGAGGTTATCATCTGTTGCTGGCGTGCAGAATGTGAAGCTGTTACCCTATATGTATAATGCGCTTTCATGTAGCGCGCTACGACTGGTGTCATTTGTTGTTGCATCGTATCAGGGGTGAGGGGTCATAAGGGGTGGGCTAATAAATCCTCCCCCCCCCCCTTTACTGATTGGCCGGGAGGTGGGACCTCCTGCCTGTCAGTCTCCCTGTCGGCTGAGGGGCAGCACGTCACAGGGAGGGGGAAGGGGGGGGGGGGTTCCCTGGTTCCACTCCATGTTTGGATGGGTGGGTCACGGGATTTCCCCCCGGCCATGGGATACGTCACTGGGCGCGTTTTCCTATTGGCCAGGAGACATCCGTGAGGTTACAGGCTCTGTGCTACAGACCGCTGTCTTTGTCAAAGTCGGATGATGCGATGCATTCGAAAACTGTTCGTTTTCTGCTCTGCTCTCTATTACAGTGTGTATTGGGCTGTTGGTCACTTGACCCAATTATTATTGCATGTATCTTTTTCAATTGTTACTCACGTAGAGGTCTCTCTGGGGGAACTTCTGTCTTCCCCTCTTATGTGAGGAGCAGAATTGACGGGGTTGCCCTCAGATGCGTCATATAAGGTGTCTGTGTCTTATTGACCGGCTTCCTGGTGCTCGTCCCAGACAGCATGGAGGGAACGTTGTCTGGTGTTTCTTATTAGAATTCACCATTGATGTGTTTCGGGTTCTTGACGTGCATATAGCGCTGGCCCTGGGTGCTTCCAATGTGGAACCACGTTATGGGCCGGCGCGCCTTGGTTGCCCAATTCATAGAAACAGCGTTTTTTATGCGGGCGACTGGGAAGGAGATTTTTTATCTTTACCGAGCGTCAGTGCACTAGGTTAGACTCGATGACTCACGTGCATCTCCGGGGGGAGTAGATCAATACATTGGCGGACTGGTCTCAGGCCCATGAGGTGGGCCACCAGGAGCAGCGCTTTCACGTACTGTTCATCTTGGTGGCGCCCTCTGTGATGTTTTAGATCGGCACGCGTACCTACCCCCTCTTAGGACTGGGGATGGCGGCGTGACTAGGACGCGCCGGACCAGGTCAGTTAACCCATTGTCCGCCGGGGCACAGATCTGCTGTTCTGGTACCCCGAAGGATTTTGTGCTTTTCCGGGGGGAAAATACCGGGTCGGTCCGGGCTTCGCAGGGATTGATGTTGTGGATGTGTGTGTCATATGTATGGCACTACGAGTTGCCCATAACAGTGGCGTGCTTGGTCCATACTGTGTTGTACCTTGCGCTGTGTTAGGGGGCCTGGTCCTTCTCCATTTGTTTCACCCCTCCCTCCCCCTGCTGGGCGGGGATGGGAGGGGGCTGTGGGGGTGGTTGCTGTCAACCCCTCTAGGCATCCCTGTGTAGGTCCCGGTCCGCCAGGCCCAGGTCTGGACTCGTTCTCGTCGACCTGTTGGCCTGGGTTAACCCTTTGAAAACTGAAACACTTGTACTGCTTGTATAGCCTGTGTATATTAGCAGTTATGTTTATAAAGTTTTCTTGGTGGGTTAAGGGAACAACCGCCTCCTGTTAAACTAAACATAGGGAGGTGGTTGGTTCTCCGGTGTGTTGGTAGCAGAGTCGACTCTCGGGTTGAGGCCGGGCTTGACCCTGTCTGCCCGAGAGTATGCCCCCGCATCTTTCATGACGTCTGCCAATTGTGTCTGCCTCTCCTTTGAACCTCGACCCCGCTGGAGGGGTCGGTCTGTGGAGGTCATGACATGGTGCACAGCATACCGAACACCCCTTCCGCCGGGTACTGTTCTCACAGTAGTCCCTCCTGTCCTCTAGGGGGGGCCAGGGGGCTTGGGTCCTCCCCGGTTCTGATGGTTGTGGGGGGCCTCAGCGGGTACATCTGTCAAGCTTCCGCTCTGCTCAGCTCCTGTGTTCCACTACGAGCAGAGCGTAAGCTATTACGATATATAACATACGGTTATTCTATAACCATAGTTATATGAGTATAGCGAGCGTTCTGCTCGGACTCCTGTGGTCTTCGCCTTCGGTGGTGAAAGACTTGGGAAGGAGCTGATGGTGTGGCCACGACCCCGCTTATGTAGAGGAGCGGATGTGGGTGTGGCCAGGCGGATGGGTGTGTGCATGTGGAGAAAATTATTCATTATTAGACTGGATAAAGGGATAGTTCCACTACGAGCAGAGCGCTCGCTATACTCATATAACTATGGTTATAGAATAACCGTATGATATAGTGCTTTAATTGTTCTCATAGCGTCTTTGTCTAAACCAAACTTCTCTAGTACCTTGTATAGAAATACCCAGCCCACACTGTCGAATGCCTTTTCTGCATCTAGACTAACCAGTACTGCACTACCTCCTTCCCTCTCTATCTCCTCCACTATCTGCAATGTCTTCCTTATGTTATCCTGCGTCTGTCTTCCTTTAATGAATCCGGTCTGATCTTGATCTATGATGTCTGGCATAAACTTCTCAAATCTTTTGGATATTATCGATGTATACATCTTGTAATCCACGTTAAGTATGGACACAGGTCTGAAACTGCTACATAGCTCTCTATCCTTTCCTTCTTTTGGTATTGTGGTGATTATGGCTTCTTTCCATGAGGGTGGCATTATGCCCTCTTTCATCGTGTGTCTAAATGCTGCTTCTAATATGGGAGTTAGTTCCTGTCTAAATGTCTTGTAGAATTCTGATGGGAATCCGTCACTACCCGGAGATTTGCTATTCTTTGCTCTACTAATTGCATCCTCTACTTCTTGTTCAGTGATTTCTGCATTTAATATTTCATTCTGTCCTTTCCCTATCGATGGCAAATCTAGCTTTCCTAAAAAAAAATCTATTTCCTCTTCTTCTGCTGCTATCGATTGCGTGTATAGTGTCTTGTGGTATTCTTCAAATGTCCTCTCTATTCCAGCTGGCTCTCTCAATATCTTGTTAGTCTTTGTATCCCTTATTGTATGTATCGTTTTTAGTTTTTGTTGTGTTCTAATCCTTCTAGCCAAAAGTCTAGTCGCTTTCGGTCCTCCCTCATAGTATGTCTGTTTCATATATCTTGCTTTCTTTTCTATTTCTGTCAGTAGCTCCCTGTTTATTCTTCCCCTCACATCCTTGATTTCCCTAAGTGTCTCCTGGTCCTTTGAGTTTTGGTGTTTCTTCTCTAGTTCTTTCAGTTTTCCTATTAGATTTTGATACGTCTCCATTCTGGCTTTCTTAAGTAGTGCTGTCTTCGCTATCAATTTGCCTCATATTACTACCTTCAGTGCATCCCATAAAATATTCGGATCTACCTCCCCATTGTCATTTTCTTCTTTGTATCTGGCTATGTCCTCTTTTATTTCATTTACTAAACCCTTGTTGTTTAATAGTCCTACGTTCAGCCTCCAGACTGTGTTTCTCTGTCTACTTTTGAGATCCACTGTCAGATATGTCGCACTATGGTCTGATATGTCCGCTACCCCTATCCTGCAGTCCTTCACCCTGTATCTGTCCCCCGTTGTCATGAGAAAATAGTCTATACTTGAATACATTGTGTGAGGGTGCGAGTAGTGTGTGTATTCCCTGTCTAATGCATGCATTTCTCTCCACACATCCGTAATTCCCATTTCTGTCATTTGTATATTCATATATTTGCTGATGTGTGTCCTCCATTTCTTTGTACTTGTGGTGTCCATGTCATAGTTCAGTATCACATTAAAATCACCCGTACATATCAGAATCCCTTCCATTTCCATTGCTATGATATCAAAAATAGTTTCGAATAGATATCTTTCACTATCCGGAGGTGCATATACATTGATTAACGTTAAATCAAATCAAATCAAATTTATTTATAAGGCCCGACAACACACGTCAATGTCCCCATTGGCCGTACACGTCCTCCCCAAACAAGTCAAGAAGAAACATCACATCAAATCAAGAACAAAACAAGAACACCACAAGGTCCATTTGTCCTTCCATTGTTCCCTTCACCACAACATATCTCCCCTCCTTGTCCCTTATTTATTTGGTCATTTCAAATTTCACTGAGTTCTTAATTAATATAGCTACTCCCCTCCTCAAGTTCTGTTTAAAAGAACTGTAAAACGTATTTTCATATCCAAATCTCTTAATTTATTTGTGTTCCTGTGCTATTAAATGTGTTTCTTGTAAGAAAATTACTTGCATCTCTTCTTTTCTAAATTTCGTCATCACCTTACTCCTTTTGGTTGGATTGTTCCAGTGGCGGCTGCTGACCAAATCTTTTGGTGAAGCACAAATTATTATATTATATTATATATTAAATTATATTTTTAAAACATCCCCCACTGTGTGTGTCAGTGGTCAGTGGACACAGATGAGAACATATTAACATTAGGTGACGGCGCACCTGACCAGACACAGATGCAAAAAATTACATATTCGGTGACGGCGCACCTGACCAGACACAGATGCAAAAAATTACATATTCGGTGACGGCACACCTGACCAGACAGATGAAAACATATTAGGTGATGCGTGACGGCACACCTAACCAGACACAGATCAAAACATATTACGTGACAGCGCACCTGACCAGATCAAAACATATTAGGTGACAGCGCACCTGACCAGATCAAAACATATTAGGTGACAGCGCACCTGACCAGATCAAAACATATTAGGTGACAGCGCACCTGACCAGATCAAAACATATTAGGTGAAGGTGACAAGGAAAAGGAAAGATAAAATTACCTACCTGGGTTCCATCCTAGAGGCAAATCTTTCCTGTGACAAAATGGGATCAATCTTCTTCCTGGTACCTCTCCACCCCGTGGGCGTATGTTTTCTCTCTCTCGCCCTGAAACAGTGTCCATGAACACCTATATTCAAGAGGCACTGTCCGCGGGGCATATTCGTCCGTCCACATCCCCTGCAGGCGCTGGATTATTTTTTGTAGCAAAAAAAGATGGTAGCCAGCGGCCGTACATCGATTATAGGGGATTGAATGACGTTTCCATCAAGAACCATTACCCCCTGTCTCTCATGGACACCGCCTTTGAGGGCTTACAGGGGGCGCAGGTCTTCTCTAAACTTGATTTACGTAATGCATACAACCTGGTCAAGATCAGAGAGGGAGACGAGTGGAAGACTGCATTTAACACGCCCAACAGGCATTATGAGTACTTAGTTATGCCCTTTGGTTTAGCTAATGCTCCGGCAGTTTTCCAAGCCCTAGTCAACAACGTGCTGCGGGATTTAATTGGGGTGTCAGTCTTTGTGTACTTAGATGATATCCTAATTTTTTCCCGCGATATGGTGCAACAGCATGTTCGTCAGGTGCTACAGCATCTCCTCAAGCATCAGCTATTTGTTAAGGCAGAGAAGTGTGTGTTTCACACTGACACCGTTTCCTTCCCGGGCTTTGTGTTGACAAAGGGTGATCTTCGCATGGATCCAGCCAAGGTGAGTGCAGTCTTGGACTGGCCAGTGGCCACGCCCTTCGTCGCTCAAGGAGTTACAGCGTTTTTTAGGCTTTGGAAAAATTGTACAGGTGTTTTATTCGCAATTTTAGCACCTTAGCCAATCCTCTGACAGCTCTCACTAAGGCCTCTCTCCCTGGCTTTGAATGGTCGCCTCAGGCAGAGTCAGCCTTCTGCGACCTCAAACGTCGGTTTACCTCCGTCCCTGTACTGATCCGCCATGATTCGGAGGCTCCGTTTATAGTGGAAGTGGATGCCTCTGATATCGCGGTGGGGGGGGGGGGGGGGGGGATCTCTCAGAGATGCTTAAAGGACGGGAAAGTGCATCCTTGCGCTTTTTTTTCCGCACCGGCTGTCTTCGGCTGAGCGCAACTACGACGTGGGTAATTGGGAGTTGTTGGCAATCAAATTGGGACTGGAGGAATGGAGACATTGGTTGGAGGGTGCGGCACACCCTTTCATTGTTTGGACTGATCATAAGAACTTGGCTTACATCCAGGGGGCTAAACGCCTTAACGGTCGCCAGGCCAGGTGGGTGTTATTCTTCACTCAATTTCGATTTTCCATCTCCTACCGGCCCAGTTCCAAGAACGTCAAGCCTGACGCTCTGTCACGCCAGTTTGACCCTCCGGACCGGGAGGAGAAGCCCCATCCTATTATTCCACAGGCCCTTATTTTGGCTCCCGTGTCATGGGGCATAGATAGGTGGTAAGATCGGCTCTGGCACGGGAGCCCGATCCCGGTGGGGTTCCTCCGGGGCGGATGTATGTGCCCAAGGCTGCACGCTCGCGACTGCTGCAGTGGGTACATGCCTCCTCCCTCACCGGCCACCCTGGGGCCACCAGAACCCTGGAGTTTATCCGTAGGAGGTTCTGGTGGCCTACATAGGAAGGGGATACGCGTTCCTTTGTGGCGGCCTGTCCGGTGTGCGCCGTTTCCTATTCCCAAACATCCCTGGTTGCACATATCCCTGGACTTTATTTCTGGCCTTCCCCCGTCAGATGGGTTCACTACCATTTTGGTGGTAGTGGACCGCTTCTCCAAGGCGGCCCACTTCATTCCCCTTCCCAAACTTCCCTCGGCTCGAGAGACGGCTGACCTGGTGGTGCAGCACGTCTTTCGGGTCCATAGGTTTCCAGTGGATATTGTGTCCGGGGCCCTCAGTTCGCCTCCAGGTTCTGGAAGCGTTTGCCTCATCTGGGTTTCATCCGCAGTTCAACGGGCAGACGGAGCGTGTCAACCAGGATCTGGAGGGGGTTCTGAGCATAGGCGGCGGGTGAGCTGGACATTAGGGTAGGCTATAGATGGGATGGGACTCGCGCGGAGAGCGCAACATTTTTCCTTTTTATTTTTTGCTTGCACGCAAACGGTGCACGCAAACGGTGCACGCAAACGGTGCTGCCCAGGTTCTGATTTCATACAATACACACACCCACTAGGCTACTACAGCGAGCCCCACTCATTTCATATAGTGCAAATTAATTGTTCAAATGAAGGCATCCAATATGATTAACCATTGTCTTACCTTAATGCAACAAAAAAAAAATGCGACGTTTCGCGCATCAATGATCTTTTCTGCTGCTCTCCTATAGGGGGACCCTGCTTTTCTTTATCATAAATCGATCAATAGAGACCGTATTAGATCCCCAATTATCATATCATGGGGTATCATTGGAAAGCCACACTCATTGGCTACAACCCTGTGCAAAGATTTTCGAGATCGCCAAATGATTGACGGAGCTAGAGCCCCGGGAGTCGGGGGTGGTAATGTGTACTTTTGCGTACTTTGGGGCACGCCTGAAAGGGCAATCGACAGGCAACAAATAGGGCTTTAATTCTATCTATATATTGTATTAAAAGAAATGCACACCCGAGCCACTAGAGGTCGGCAAAGAATCGTCCACATGTGAGAGTAAAGACCATAACCCTATCAAAAACAGTAGTCAAAGTGTATATTTTCATTTTTACCTATGTTTTATACGATTTATCGGAAATAGGAATTTATCGGAAAATGCTAATTATCATAAAAACCGCAAGGAAATGACTAAATCCAGATTCAACCCTGCCATTGGAAAGAGGAGCATTTTCCCTATCCATAGATGTATGATTTGGCCATAATAAGGTCAAGGTCAAGTTCAAGGTCAAATATGAATTTATAATTAAAATCTATTATCATTAATTACTGTATCTACAAATCCTTCTGTTTAATCATCTTCCCTTTATTCATTTGCTTAGATTTTTTGTACACATGATCTTAATAATGTGGTGAATGAGCTCAGTGAGCATTTTCTCGTACCCCGCAGATTTAACATGATCAAAGATGCAAAAATCATAAATCATAATTTATATTCTCCTTTTCTTCATTACAATTTACTCAGCCTAGTAACAGACACAATATTTCTGACACTGGAAATACATACCCCCAGGTCCCTAGATGTTCCTAGATACCAAGAACATGCAAATTGACCTTGCAGAAGTGGAGCAATCTTCCATATACTTAGGCAAAATATTCCTACAGCTTAACAGGTTAAGTTTGTCTGTGAGATCACTTTCAATGTGAAGCGGGCTCAGAGTTGACTGTCTCTCCTGGCGCATACAGGGCCTCCGCTAGGGGTGTGCGAGCAGTGCGGTTGCACAGGGCCTCGCGAGAAGGGGGGCCTCGCGAGAGAAAATAATAATAATAATAATTTAATTTGTTTAAATTTTTTTTTATACAAATACAAATAAATAGAATGTTAACAATCACTTTCCATCACGTACCTAAAATCTAGTTTTGCTTACATGCTTATATATTTCACATTAGACACGTTTGTAGAATAGTGTTGCGGGCTCTGCGGCTCTGCAGATATACTATTGGTTTCATTCAATGACCCGTTTACTTTTGTGCAAAGCAACGTGGGAGGACTAACACTAGGGGGAGCTGGTTGGCGTCGGTCTGGTAGTCGGTAGAGAGATGTGAAGAAGACCGGTATTATCCATGAGGGGAGGGGGTACAGGTACGGGGTCTATTCGGCGCTATCCACGGGAGCGAGTGGATGTCTTGGCCAAGAGCATCCTACTTTTAACCAAATGTGCAGCATCGGAGCAGAAGAAATAACGCCGCGTACCGTAAGCTTATCAATACCAAGTATAGTTGTTCTGAAGGTCCAGATTAACACATAAAGTCTGCGTTTATTATTTTGTATACCTTATATATTGTTTATATAAGATATATATTCTCCCGTCGTCTATTTACCTAACAGTATTTATCGTTTGCTTCTTTGTATATGTTCCATTCTTAACGCCGTAGGCGCGCGCGCATGCACCTGTAGACAGCGTGAGCGCATGCGCAGGGTTTTTAGGACATGCCTGGGCAGAGTGTGAGAGAGAGAAGAAACGTTTTGGATGCAGCAGTAAACAGACGGCAAGCAACGTATCTTGATAGACAGCTGTACAGCTAATTAGATACCACCATAATATTGTCGAGCCACTATTGGCAAGGTAGAGTGACTTGTTTGAGCGAAGTGAAGTAACGTTGAGAGACTTCTAGCTGAACCCAGCGGCGTTCTGGATTCAACTACCTATTACGGATTACATGCGGGTTAGCCTTAGCATACAAGGGCTAACTAGCTAGCAACCATGCCAAGAGGCGTTTGGAATATTAGCTATTAATCCTGCCATCGGGCGCTTGGAATACAGGAACCAGGTCCGTACGAGACCCTCCTCACCAGCGACGACAGGATTATCCCACGTTTGTCTGCAGCTCTCTGGAGTAGGAGCTCCAGAGAATATCGTCTCCATCCGCCATCTTGCTTTCCCCATGCTGTTCACTCCTTCTCACTCCATTCAGAGCATCAACGGTCGAGTACTAGTAGTTCAGGACTATCATTACCTCTGACATTGTTGCATTGACATTCTACTAGTAACAGGAGATCTGCGATATATATAACATGTATGTTTGACGTTACTATTAAAGTGATTATTGAACTTGGTATCACTGTCCCCTCTCAGTTAATGGAGTGTCCGCCATTTTGTGTACCTTTAATGTCTGGCTAATTAATATTCTAGTAGTGGTCTAATCTAACATTTAAATACAGTCAGGGTCGTGTAGCCCCTTAGCTACAATTGGTCCTTCGAGCCGGATGGTATTAGTGATAATATTAGTGATAATATGGCCAGCGGCGGACACTCTCCAACCAGATCTCCCCCATTAGCGCGCCCTAGGCGCCAGCGTCAGCCCCCTCCCTACTTGGAGGGCTACGCTGTAGATTTACCTCATAGCTTATCCAAGAGGATGCTAAGCAGGGATAACCTTGGTAGCTCAAGCATGCCCAACCTTACAGAGGAGTCAACGCTAGATGTAGAGACCCAAGCTAGTTTAAGTGAAACTAACTTAGCTTACAGGGGGGGACAAGCGAGGCATCACTTGACTATACCCACAGAGCACCGCGCCCCCGAGATGGACCTCGGAGCGCATGAAAGAAGAGAGCACCGCGCCCCCGAGATGGACCTCGGAGCGCATGAAAGGAACGAGTACCGCGCCCCCGAGATGGACCTCGGAGCGCGGGAGAAGACAGAGTACCGCGCCTCCGAGATGGACCTCGGAGCACGTGAGAAGACCAGGTCACCGCCAAGCCCAGTCAGCTCCGAATCACCATCATCAGCGTCATCCCCAAGCGGAGCCGATAGGAGGCTAGCGCAAGTCCTGATCGCCACGATAACCGCCTCGGCCGAAAGGGACCGCCTCCAGGCGCAACGAGAGAGTGAGCGCGAACATCTCAGACTGGAAGAGAGGCGCCTCCAGGCTGAAGAAAACATGGAGCGAGACCGCGCCAATGCGCAGCGCGAGGCAGAACGAGACCGCCTACAAGCACAAATGATGGCGCAAGCGCTCCAGAATGTGACTCCCCACTCTTCCACCTGGAGCTCCCGGAGATCATCACGCCAAGGGTCGAGGGCACCCTCCCCGACCTGACGAAGCTACATGGGACCCCGCCTAAGGGAAGAACCTGCTTACGTCGCAGAGCAGCTAGCCGAGCGACTACAAAGCCTGACTGAGGACGAGGGAGGACAGAGGGCCCACCCGCACTACTCCATCTCAGACCAGGAGGCACAGCGCAGCCCCGGGCTCAGTCACCACACGCTGCGCCATGAACCCCCAACACGCCCCCGGGGAGAGTTCGAGCACCAGACAGCACTGAAGACTAGCGCCTGGCAACCCAGCCCCTGGTTCCCGCCCAGCACGAACCAACGACCCAACGTACCGGGAGACTCGCCGAGAACGCCTCTCCCCCCACGTGTGTCAGTGTCACAGCCCTTTATGGCACCCTACATTGGGACCCCCATATTTCCAGACTTCACAAGAGAAGACCGAGCGCAGTATACCGAGCTGCGTATGTGCCTAGAGACAATCATGTCAGGAGTACAGGACGAGCCATACAAGTACGCCATTCTCCTTAAGCATCTCAAGGTAATTAGAGCGCACAACATTGCGCTGGCCTACTCCAATTCACAAACTCCCTATTCTGACGCCCTAGCTGCCCTCGACGGACGTTACGGACGTACGTGGGATTATGTCATTCAGGAGATATGTGAGATCGAACGCCTCCCCCCAGCTAAAGACAACCGAGCCCTGGATGACTTATCCGTCAAGGTACAGTCCCTAGTAGGGATGCTCGGGTCCCAACGAGAGAAGGGGATGTACGAGCTGTACGCCAACTCCAACGTGGAGCGCATATTAGAGAAGCTCCCCCCATTCCGCCAAGAACGTTTTCGGCGGCAACGAAACTACCGTGACCCGAATGCCCCAGAACAGTCACTGCTGGATCTTACTGACTTCCTAGCCAGGGAGGTTAGCAGCCGAAGGATTGACACCGTCGCATGGGGTGGCTCGAACTTTAAAGAGGGACCGAGGAGGTTTAAAGACCAAAGCAGGCCCATCACAGTGATGCACCAGGCCGAGTCGGTGTCACGGCAGAAGAGTCACAACCCCCCCGCCATGGGGAAATGGAAGATCAGCGAACACTGGCTGTCACAGTGCGACGCATTCAAGAAACTGACCACCGCCGAAGTAAGTCAGTGGATTAAAGCTAACCGCCGCTGCTTTCGCTGCGCGCGCGGACACATGGCAGCAGAATGCCGCCTTAAGAAGAAGCGTGGCAAGTGTGACGGTGCTCACCTCGAAGCACTGCACGAGAGCAACAAGCGAAACCCAGCTCCACAAAGCAACTCGAGAGCAGAAGTACTCTACATCGACCCCGCGAAGAGTGGGAGCTCCAGAGTGCTCTTCAAAGTGGTACGAGTCACTACCCCAAGCTACGAGTCACTCCTCAGTCACAGGGACAAGGTACTCGACACCTATGCCGTCCTCGACGACGGGTCGGAGAAGACACTCCTCCTCGCCTCCACCGCGACTCAATTGGACCTGCGGGGTCCAGAGGAGACCATGACCCTCCGTACCATTCGTCGAGACTTAAAGACAATCAAAGGTGAAAACGTCTCGTTCACCATTCAGCAAGGCGTTCACGAGCTACGACATAGGTTTGTCACGCTACGATTACCCCATCCCACAGCTGATGGAAAAGTACGACCACCTACGCCAACTGCCCATACCGCCTATCAGCGGCGCTACACCGACCCTACTCATTGGCTCCGACCACGCGGACCTCATTGTCCCGACTGATGCGGTCCACATCGGACCCAGAGGATGCCCAGCCGCGGTTAAGACCCGCCTGGGGTGGACACTCCAGGGCCCCCTCTCCGGGCCTTCCAGCCGACCAACACGCTGCCTTTACACCAAGGCGAGCGACACAGACCACACTCTCCTACAGCACGTTGAGAGGCTATGGACACTAGATGCGCTGCCATTCAAGAACGAACGCAAGATGGTTCGGTCCAAGGAGGACAAGTATGCCATCGCTCTACTAGAGCAGAAGACTACGAGGGTCGAGGTCGATGGAGTGCTAAGATATGCGACCCCACTCTTGAGGCGAGAAGGGATGCCCACTCTGCACGTGCCTAAGGGAGCGATGCACCACTACCTACAGAGCACTGAGCGGCGCCTCGCCGAGAATCCCCCACAAGCAACGATCTATCGCGCCGAGATCGAGAAGCTGGTAATGGCCGGCCACATAAAGAAAATCGATGACCACGAGGCAGAAGGGACGACAGAGTCCTGGGCCCTCATGCATCAACGTGTTCTACGCACAGATCTGTGCGTAACCCGTGCGTACGATCATTTCTAAGCAAAGAGTGGGATTCATCAATTTCGATTTGAACTTGACTTCGTGCGTACATCTACGCACATTTCAGACCTGGCGTACCTAGCTCCCAGTGGTAGAATATCGTTACTACGCATAAGCACTCCTCAGTCCTGCATTAGTTCCAAGGCGGAAATAAAGTCACTGGCGCGTGTTCTGTATGACCCCCGTGATTCATCATAGTTCATTGTGAAACAGCGATATTAGTGTAATTATGGTCAAAACCCTATAAATAGCATTTGGAATAATAGATCTTTCTCTCAGAATGAATGCAGCATGTCATATATGTTACGATGAATTGAAAATGGGGGACCCTGATGTAAACAAGACGAAAGTCTTTCTCTGGTCTGCATCCCCTTAACAATTGTATGTATTGAGCTGTACTGTACTGTACCCATTCTGCAATCTGTTAATAAAGTTCTCATTCATTCATTCATTCATGGTTTATATAGCGTTATCGGAATATACGGGGTGTAGGCTACTGACTGACTGCGCTCCGCGTAGCTTGATTGGTTGATTGATTGAAAAGTTTATTAACAGATTGCAGAATGGGTACAGTACAGTACAGCTCAGTACATACAATTGTTAATTGGGGATGCAGACCAACTTTCGTCCTGTTTACATCAGGGTCCCCCATTTTCAATTCATCATAAGTCATAAAGCTCAACTCGTTATTATTTTGCGCACAGACCGCCGAAACACGGGAACGTTTTGATTATATTTAAAAGGCTTTACGTTAAACGAAACAAGTGGAATTTCGAAGCTGTAAGCAGAATAAGTCATATGAATATAGTGTTCTTCCCCCTTTTTACTGTACAAGAAAGAATAGAAAACGCATTGCAATGACACCATGCAGATAGTGGACAGACTATATGATGGAATTCAAGTTCATGTATTGAAAGGCAGGATACATCATACATGCAGTGAGATTCATTGTTCTTGTATATGCTCTCGTATTATATTGTTTATATAGGCTACCCAATACTGACATCAAAATAGATTGTAGTAGTATGCCTCTAGAAATCATGCAGCAGGTAGAAAATTGACGGGAGATCCATCGCGATTTGGAATAGAATTGAGGAGAACTTTAATCCGTGGGTATTAATCAAACAACACGGGAAAAGGCAGTCATATTCCAGCGCGGTCTTTATTAGCCGACAACAAAATAGATGCCTCTAAAAATCATATAGCCAATCGAACACAACTAATAAAGGCATTCATATTGTACAGCACGGTTATAATGACACACAACACAACCAACGCCAAACAGTGGTCAACGAACGGTCTTTATTAGTATTTTGAGCTGTCCAGGCAGAATTGCAGCAATGGTCTTAGGGAGCCGTTGATATCTGACATCACCGTTTACAAATCCGCCTTTTATTTATCCACCTCCGTTACGAGGACCTCCACCTCGGTGTCTGTGTAGTTTCTCTTTTTCGTTCGCTTTGCCATCCTCCAACATTCCACGCACAGGGATTCCCTCATGGTATTTGAAGGGGAGGGCCTGACCATATTTGGTTGGTCGGGGCGGTTTTGGTATGCAAATACGTGAAAGCGTGCACGAGCTGCGGCGCAGGGCCAAGGTGGGATTCATCATGACAGGTGTGCGTAGAGCCTGCTTACGCACGTGTGATGAATGCCGACTTCCCTGTGCGTGCGCTAGTTCTAAATTCCGTGCTTACGTGTGGAAGTAGGTCAAGGTCAAAGTCCACGTTGATGAATGAGGGCCCTGGTACGTGCCCCACCACAAGGTCACCCACAACGGAAAGAACCGCATTGTGTTCAATTGCAGTCATCAGATTGGACAGCAGAATCTGAATAACCTACTCCTGCCCGGTCCTACACTTGGACCCTCCCTCCTCGGCGTCCTGATACGCTTTCGTCAGGACAAAGTGGCCATCAGCGGCGACATCAAGGGGATGTTCCTACAAGTTCGACTGATGGAGGAAGACAAGCCTTTACTGAGGTTTCTGTGGAGGGAGAGGCTCGACGACGAACAACCCTCGATATACCAATGGGAGGTACTCCCCTTCGGCACCACCTGCAGTCCGTGCTGCGCCACGTTCGCGTTACAGAAGCACGTGGCCGAAGACCCCGGAGCTGACGATGATGTCCGACACAGAGTTGAACGAAGTTTCTACGTGGACAACTGTCTACAGAGCGTATCCACGTCAGAAGAAGCAGAGAGCATCCTAATGAAGCTACGGGCTTCGTTAGCCAAAGGTGGATTCGACCTCCGACAGTGGGCCAGTAGCGACCCTTAAGTTCTCCGGCACCTCCCTCCAGAGACTAAGGCCGCTAGCAGCGAGACCTGGATGGCGCACACCCCAGGCAAAGCGCAAGAGATGACTCTGGGCCTCGTCTGGTGCTTCAAGACGGACTCGCTTCACTACCGACACACACCTCTGAGGACGGACCAGGAGACGTCCACGACTAGACTGACCACTCGGCGGAGTGTGTACCGAACACTCGCCAGCCAGTACGACCCAATGGGGTGCATTCTCCCCTACACCACCCGGGCGAAGATGCTGGTGAGAGAATTGTGGGCCAAGGAGCAGGGCTGGGATGACCCCATACCCGAGCACCTAGCCGCCACATGGAGAGAGTGGGAGGATGAACTTGTCTTACTTCGCGAGGTTGCCATCCCGCGGAGTTACTTCCCCCCTACTGTGCGACTGGAGACGTGTCAGATTGACCTGCATGTCTTCAGCGACGCCTCTGAAGTGGCGTACGGATCAGTGGCCTACCTGAGAGCTCGAGAAGAGGGAGGAGAAGACCACGTAGCCTTCGTCCTGGCCCGTTCGAGGATCGCTCCCCGCAAGCAGCAGTCGATTCCGCGACTAGAGCTCTGCGCAGCCCTGGTAGGCGTGCAACTCGCCAAAATGGTGCAAAGTGAACTCACCATACCGGTGCGTGAGATCACCCTATGGTCAGACTCCATGACCGTGATCACCTGGATCCAGTCCGCCTCCTGTCGGTACAAAGTGTACGTAGGAGTCCGAGTATCGGAAATCCAAGACCTGGTAGGAGCGGAATGTTGGAGATATGTTGACACCAAGCAGAACCCAGCGGACATCATCACACGGGGGATGTCCCTAGCCGACCTCACCCGTCCTAACTCATACAGTGATGGCCCAGAATTCCTCAGACTCCCGGAGGAGAAGTGGCCTATCTCCACACCGCGGGATGCGAACCAAGACGAGTCGGAAATAAAAAAGTCCATGTTCTGCGGGCTGAGTCAAGCCCCGGCTCCAACGGGCCCGGACCTAGACGACTGTCAAACTCTGGAGAGTGCCCAAAAAAGGACATTCTTATGGCACCACCCGGAGCTCCCCCCACCACAGACCTCAGTGCATCTGCCTACAAGGAAGCGGAGCTTCTTGTGCTGCAGAGGGCGCAGAGAGACTCTTTCCCAGAGGAAATGGAGTGTTTGATAAGGGCAAAGCCAGTCCCATCAGACAGTCGACTCCTCACCTTAGCCCCAGAAATCGACGCCCAGGGCCTCATCAGGGTGGGTGGTCGGTTGAGACGGGCCCCGGACTTGGCCGAGGATGTTAAGCATCCCATCGTCCTAAGCAGCCGACACAGAGTAACCGACCTGATCATTCAGAAATACGACGAGGTGGTGTGCCACGCGGGGACCGAGCGAGTCTTTGCGGAGATCCGATGGCGCTTCTGGATACTCCAAGGGAGAGAAGCTGTACGCCGATTCCAACGAACTTGCCCGACCTGTCACAAGTGGAGGGCACAGCCTATTATCCCGAAGATGGCAGACCTGCCTCCCTGCCGCCTCCGAGTCGGCGAGCGGGCCTTCCATTCCACGGGCGTGGACTGCTTCGGCCCATTCAATGTCAAGAGAGGAAGAGGAACAGAGAAAAGGTGGGGCATCGTGTATAAATGCATGACCACCAGAGCTGTCCACATTGAGCTCCTCCAGTCGATGAGTACAGACTCGTTCCTCATGTCATTCCGGAGGTTCCAAGCGAGGAGAGGGACCCCCTCAGTGCTATTGTCAGACCAAGGGACAAATTTCCGAGGAGGAGACACGGAACTGAGAGCGAGCTTCCTGAACATGGGTGAAGAACTCAAGACCCGCCTCGCTCCGGCTCAGGTCACCTTCCAGTTCAATCCACCGAATGCTCCCCATTTCGGGGGAACGTGGGAGAGAGAGGTCCGATCAATAAAGACTGCTATGTACACTGTACTTGGAGCCCAGACAGTGGGCGATGAAGTCCTAGCTACGGTCCTCACCGAGATTGAGGGAGTTCTGAACTCCAAGCCCCTCGGCTACGTTTCGAGCGACGTAGCTGACGTCAACCCCAAACTACCCCAAACTACCTCTTGATGGGGAGGCTGGACCCTGCCCTTCCTCAGACTGTATACAGACAGGACGAGATGAGCGGACGGAGAATGTGGAGACACAGCCAAGTACTGGCCGACCAGTTTTGGGCCCGCTTCCTCCTACACTACTTACCCTCCCTTCAAGCCCGCCAGAAATGGGTGAAAGACAGGGACAACCTGACCGTGGGGACCGTCGTGATGATCATAGACCAGTCACTACCCCAAGCTACGTGGCCAGCCGGCCGTGTGAGCCGAGTAATCAATGGTTCGGATGGGAAGGTCAGAGCGGCAGAGGTCATCGTCCAAGGGCGGACTTATACCAGACCAGTAGCTAAGTTGATAGAGCTTCCTGCGTTCCCTGACCCCCCTGACGACGACGATAACCCATCGACTTTATAGATTACTTCCAACTCCCCATAGCCCATTATGGAGAAATTGACTTGACCTTTGATATTAATCTGTGCCCCAAATTTTATATGCTAATTAGGTTCCGACTAATTAGGGCGCGGCTGTTCTGAAGGTCCAGATTAACACATAAAGTCTGCGTTTATTATTTTGTATACCTTATATATTGTTTATATATATAAGATATATATTCTCCCGTCGTCTATTTACCTAACAGTATTTATCGTTTGCTTCTTTGTATATGTTCCATTCTTAACGCCGTAGGCGCGCGCGCATGCACCTGTAGACAGCGTGAGCGCATGCGCAGGGTTTTTAGGACATGCCTGGGCAGAGTGTGAGAGAGAGAAGAAACGTTTTGGTGCAGCAGTAAACAGACGGCAAGCAACGTATCTTGATAGACAGCTGTACAGCTAATTAGATACCACCATAATATTGTCGAGCCACTATTGGCAAAGTAGAGTGACTTGTTCGAGCAAAGTGAAGTAACGTTGAGAGACTTCTAGCTGAACCCAGCGGCGTTCTGGATTCAACTACCTATTACGGATTACATGCGGGTTAGCCTTAGCATACAAGGGCTAACTAGCTAGCAACCATGCCAACGGGCGTTTGGAATATTAGCTATTAATCCTGCCATCGGGCGCTTGGAATACAGGAACCAGGTCCGTACGAGACCCTCCTCACCAGCGACGACAGGATTATCCCACGTTTGTCTGCAGCTCTCTGGAGTAGGAGCTCCAGAGAATATCGTCTCCATCCGCCATCTTGCTTTCCCTGTGCTGTTCACTCCTTCTCACTCCATTCAGAGCATCAACGGTCGAGTACTAGTAGTTCAGGACTATCATTACCTCTGACATTGTTGCATTGACATTCTACTAGTAACAGGAGATCTGCGATATATATAACATGTATGTTTGACGTTACTATTAAAGTGATTATTGAACTTGGTATCACTGTCCCCTCTCAGTTAATGGAGTGTCCGCCATTTTGTGTACCTTTAATGTCTGGCTAATTAATATTCTAGTAGTGGTCTAATCTAACATTTAAATACAGTCAGGGTCGTGTAGCCCCTTAGCTACAATAGTGATTAGGTTATGCCAAGACGAAGAGGACGTTCGGCAGATGGACTGAAGATGAAAGTTGTTGCGTGTTAGAACGTTCAGTCAGGCTAGCCATGTCGGCTAGTAGCTTAGCTAAAGGCAGGGACAGCTACCGTAAATCCTCAAATATAGGACAGGGTCTTCTATTTACCTCAGCTGCAAAGAGCACCAGGCCTTTATTAGAGTGAGGCTTATATAAGAGGCAGCCCTTAATTTCTAAAAATGACACTCATGGACATAATCCCTTCATTTTCAGACTTTTATTGCATTATTATTATTATTATTTAATTACGAAGGATCAGATTAAACCGAATATATATATTTATTGATTGATATATATTGCATAATATTTGTATATCGTTTGATATCCCTTGTATATTCCTTGTACATATACACGGAATATCCCTTTAGCCTAGTACAGACCATAATATTTCATTCTCCTATTGGACAGCGGTCCACCAAGCGCCATGGCCATACCTCCAAGGTCTGGTTCAAAGTCACCGCCGGGGACTTGCCTGGACATGAACGGTTCTGCGCAAGGATATGAGACAGGAATAAAGCTGGTACTAGTTTGTTCACCTAAACGTATAAATACGGCGCAGGTGAATACTGAAGCACTTAGTCTCACTTAGTCAGAAGTGAAGAGTTACCCAATAAGTTGAAGCCTCACCCACGATACAACGTGCGGTGAAGTATGGCCTGTTTGGCCCCAAATAGAGCATTGAGACCGCGTGCGAATTAATAACTGAAGTGTCAGAGTTTAACGCTGTACCGTCGAGTTCGACCGATTCTATTAAGTCAGTAATAGTCTATTTGTGTATAGTGTATCGTGCGGCTACCGTTCTACAGTGACCAGCATCACCAACGTTTCCTCGTACCAGCTAGAGTGCTTATCCAGGCTGGGCTGCTTACCATGGCGCTTTCACCCGAGGGGCCCTAGACGAGGACCGTGTGGATTATGTACACTGGATAACCTACCGACGACTGCATAGCCCTTTTCGGCTGGATTATATTTGCTTTTGGTCCTGTAATTAATGGAGCGGAGAATCGCCGACACCCACAATTGTGTGGGATTTACCCTGTGAGGAGCCACGTCGAGTCTGCCTCTCAGAAGCCTGAGGCCGGCTAGCTTTCTTCCATGTGGAGCTGCATGCTACGGAGAACAGCTGTATTCGTCTGCGGATCAAGATCTTATTGCACCGTCTTCTGTACTTGGAGTCTCCTTATCATCGTTGACCCAGACTCTACTACCGACAAATCCTCTCCCCTTGCTGGCTTACGACCGGAGGGACCCTACCAGTATCTCCCGCTATATTACCAGAGTACCATAGATATAATTCCTAAGATTCAGGTTGTATTATTATCTCCTGCGTAATATGAGAATGGACATACGTTATTGATTTGCCTACGCACATTCCTTTGCCTTATAAGCGCATCCAAAGTAAAGTAAAGTATATTATGTACTATCATTACTGCTAATAAATACTTAAATCCAGTTTTGTGTGGAACCGAGTCATTGTGGGAAGTGTTCATCATTAGATACCTGTGTACTGTATGGCCAGTAGGAATGTACATAAGACGGTAGTGGTTTAATGATACCATACTTATCAATACAGTCAGGGAATTGTACCCCTCAGTTAAAATTGGTCCTTCGAGCCGGAGGGTAACTAGCGTAATATTAATATAGTGGTATTAATATTGACATGGCCAATGATGAACACTCCACAAACGGTTCTCCTAAAATAGATCGCCCGCAGCGTAGACGGCAGACACCTCAGTACTTAGAGGATTACGCTGCCAGTATACCACCTAGCTTTCTACAGACGGTAAACGCGGAAAAAGTAGATAGTAAAATTATGTCCGACCCTACCGACCAGGCTACCCCGCCAGTAGAGACCCTAGTGGGTTCTAACGTAACTGACCAAGCTCACGGTGGGGACCAGGAGGGACCTGACATGACTTTACCCCCCGCCAAGACCGAAGAAGTAGTCCCCGGAGAGCTCCAGGATAAAGAAAGCCCTCCAGGGATGGAACTCGACCCACTACAAGAAGGGACGAGCACGCCGGAGATGGATCTCCTCGATTCGCCACAGGAGAACGGATCTCCAACGAGTACTACCAGGAGCGGATCACCTCAACCAGCGTCTTCCCCCAGCGAGGCGGACAAGATGCTGGCGCAGGCCTTCCTCGCCAGCCTGGCAGCCTCAACCGAGCGCGATCGACTCCAAGCACAGACGCTTAGTGAGCGCGAACATTCTTCCATGGAAAGAGAACGCCTTCAAGCGCAGCAACGGAGTGACGAAGACCGCATACGCCTAGAGATTAGACGCCTCCAGACGGAAGAGAATATGGGAAGAGACCGCGCCGAAGCTCAGCGCGCCGCCGCCGAAGCCCAGCGCGCCGCTGCCGGTGCCCAAAGAGAAGCAGAGCGCGACCTCGCTCTCACCAAGCGCGAAGCCGAGCGCGACCGATTACAAGCGCAGATAATGGAGCAGCTGATTACCAGGGCAACCCCCCCTCCCTCCGCACGGGGCTCCAGGGCCTCGTCAAGACAAGGGTCAAGGGCACCCTCCCCTACCCGATCAAGCGACCCTGAGCCCGACCACCAGAGAGAGCCTATACCCCTCTCCGAACCCCTTCCCCGACCGGTCCAAGCGAGACCCAGCTACAGGGAAGAACCGGTCTATACCGCGGAGAGGCTAAATAGACGACTACAGGATCTAGATGACCTGCCAGAGGAAGAAGAAGAGGGAGAGGAGGAGAGTCAAGCCCAACAGCATCACAGTACTCCACAGGACCAGGAGGTCCAGTACAGCCCAGGCTTTACCCCCGCGGCTCTGCGCTACAGACCCCCGACTCAATTCACGGGTGAGCTTGACGCATGACCAGCCCCGAGGAACAGCACCTGGGTACGCGGGCCTTGGTACCCAGCAGGTACCAGCCCACCACGACACGTAAGAGGAGACTCGCCTAGGAGGCCTCTCCTCCAACGCTCACCGATGTGCCAGCCATCCATGGCATCGTACCTTGGCACACCGACGTTCCCGGACTTCACACACGAGAACAGAGCACAGTACACAGAGCTACGAATGTGCTTAGAGACAATGATGTCCGATGTAACTGATGAACCGTACAAGTATGCTATCCTACTCAAGCACCTCAAGGTGCCCCGAGCGCACAATATAGCGCTGGCATATTCCACCTCTACTACCCCATACACCGCGGCTCTAGCAGCACTCGACCAAAGATATGGACGCATATGGGACTACGTAATACAAGAGATAAGGAATATTGACCGTCTACCCCCAGCCACAGACAATCGCTCACTAGATGACCTGTCTATCAAGGTACAATCCCTGGTAGGGATGCTGGGGGCGCAAAAGGAAAAGGGTATGCACGAACTGTACGCGAACTCTAATGTCGAGAGGATTTTAGAGAAGCTCCCGCCCGCCCGTCAAGAGCGCTTCAGGCGGCAAAGAGACCACCGTGATCCTAACGGTCCCGAGCCATCCCTCCTAGACCTAGCCGACTCCCTGGCGAGAGAAGTCAACAGCCTACGGTTGGATACGTTCGTGCGGAGCACACCAAGCTCCAGAGAGGGACCTAGGAGAGCAAACGATGGCCGCAGACTGGTGACCGTCATGCACCAAGCAGAATCAGTACCGAGCAACAAGAACCACAGTACCCCCTCGATGAAAGAGAAGTGGAAGATGGTGTGCCCGTACTGCGAAAAGGAACACTGGCTGTCACACTGTGACACGTTCAAGAAGATGACCGCCGACGAGGTGAGTCAATGGATAAAGTCCAACCGACGCTGTTACCGATGTGCGCGCAGTCACATGGCAGCCGATTGCCGCTTAAAGAAGAGGTGTAGTCGGTGTGACGGAGCCCACTTAGACATCCTACATGACAGTAACAGAAGAAAGCCTGCACCCTCAAGCAGCACAAAGGCAAGTGTTATGTACATTGACCCCGCCAGCAGCGGGGGCGCCCGGGTGCTCTTAAAGGTGGTCCGCGTAACATTGAGTCACCAAGACAAGGTCATGGACACCTACGCCGTCCTTGACGACGGGTCAGAGAAGACCCTTCTCCTCGCGTCCGCTGCGGCCCAGCTGGGGCTGCGGGGGAGCGAAGACCAGATGACGATTCGGACAATAAGAAGAGACCTAAAGACGATAAAGGGCGAGAATGTCTCCTTCACTATCGCAGCAAGCGGGCAGCCAGAGAGACGGTATAGGATCACTAACGCTTTCACCAGCCAAGACATAGGCCTGTCGCAGTACACCTACCCCATCGCCAAGCTGATGGACAAATATGTGCACCTGCGTCAACTACCTATACCGCTCATAGACGGTGCCACCCCGACCCTGCTGATAGGCTCCGACCATGCAGACCTCATCGTCCCGATGGACCGGGTCCACACAGGGCCCAGAGGCTGTCCTGCAGCAGTCGAGACCCGCCTAGGATGGACACTACAAGGCCCCCTCGCTAGGTCTCTTAACCGAACAGCAGCCACTAGCTGCCTCCACTCCAGAGTGACAGAAGAAGACACCACCCTCCTACAGCATGTCGAGAGGCTATGGACACTAGAGACAATGCCTTTAAGAACGAAAAGAAAGACATTCGTTCTAAGGAAGACATTTATGCTATAGCCCTCCTCGAGCGGGGGACAAAGAGAGTCAAAGTCAACGGAGTGATGAGATACGCAACTCCACTCCTGAGGCGAGAGGGTATGCCTACCTTCCACGCCCCAAAAGAAGCGACGGAGCGGTATCTATTGAACACAGAGCGGCGCCTAGCCAGAGACCCCGCTCAAGAGACTGTGTACCGCGCTGAGATTGACAAGCTAATCACAGCGGGACACATAAAGAAAATTGACATTAAAGAGGCCGATCAGACGACCGAATCATGGTACGTGCCGCACCACAAAGTCCACCACAACGGCAAGGATCGTATTGTGTTCAACTGCAGCTACCAGATCGGATCACAAAATCTGAATAAAGAGCTCTTGCCCGGCCCAACACTCGGCCCCTCTCTACTAGGCGTGTTACTACGTTTCCGCCAAGACAAGGTGGCCATCAGCGGCGACATCAAAGGGATGTTCCTGCAGGTGCGACTAGTGGAGGAGGACAAGCCCCTGCTGCGGTTCCTATGGAGAGAGAGGATCGGGGACGAGCAACCAGCCATCTATCAATGGGAAGTCCTCCCTTTCGGAACCACATGCAGCCCATGCTGTGCTACGTTTGCACTGCAAAAACACGTCGCAGAGGACCCAGCAGCTGATGAAGAGGTCCGACAAAGTGTAGGAAATAGTTTCTACGTGGACAACTGTCTGCAAAGCGTCTCGACGCCAGAAGAAGCCGAGGCCCTCCTACTCAAGCTCTGCGCCTCCCTGATCAAAGGCGGCTTTGATCTCCGGCAGTGGGCTAGCAGCGACCCTCAAGTATTGCGCAGCCTCTCCCCAGAGGACAAGGCAGCAAGCAGCGAGACCTGGATGGCGACCATCCCAGGAGAAACCCAAGAAATGACATTAGGACTAGTCTGGCGCTTAAAAAACAGACTCGCTCCATTATAAACACACACCCCTGACCAAGGAGCAGGGAAGGTCGACTGCACTACCGACCACAAGACGGAGTGTATACAGAACACTCGCCAGACAATATGACCCGTTGGGATGTATTCTACCTTACACCACCAGGGCAAAGATGATTGTAAGAGCGTTATGGGACAAGGACCAGGGCTGGGACGACCCCATACCCGAACACCTTGCCTCCACATGGAGAGAGTGGGAGACAGAACTCAGCTCACTCCCAGGTGTCAACATACGCCGCAGCTACTTCCCACCCACAGTGAGGCCGGAGACGTGCCAGATGGACCTGCACGTCTTCAGCGACGCCTCCGAAGTAGCCTACGGTTCGGTGGCCTACTTGCGTGCCAGAGAGGAGGGAGGAGAAATACATACTGCTTTCATCCTGGCTCGCTCAAGAATAGCCCCACGCAAGCAACAATCTATCCCGCGTCTAGAGCTCTGCGCAGCCCTAGCAGGAGCGCAACTCGCCACATTAATCCAACGTGAACTCACCATCCCGGTGCAAAGAACAATCTTGTGGTCAGACTCCACGACCGTACTCACATGGATCCGGTCTGATTCGTGTAGATACAAGGTCTTCGTGGGAATCAGAATCACAGAGATCCAAGATTTAACAGAAGCAGCAAGCTGAAGGTATGTGGACACAAAACACAACCCAGCTGACGTCATCACCCGGGGAATGTCCCTGGATGACCTCACCCGTCACAATCTATACAGTGACGGGCCAGAGTTCCTCAAGCTCCCGAAAGAAGAGTGGCCTACACCCACCCCACGGGAGGCGAGTAAAGAGGAGGCAGAGAACAAGAAATCTATGTTCTGTGGGTTGACACACACACTCGTCCCCACAGACCCCAACATAGACGACTGCCTCACCCTTGAGAGTGCGCAGCTAAAGACATTCCTGTGGCATCACCCAGAGGTTCAGCCCACTACTGACATTACTGCAGCTAACTACGAAGAAGCAGAACTTCTTCTCCTACAGCGAGCCCAGAGAGACTCGTTCCCCGATGAGCTAGACTGTCTACAGGGAGCAAAGCCCGTCCCGTCAGACAGCAGATTGCTCCACCTAGCCCCCGAGAGCGACGCCCATAATCTCATCAGAGTGGGTGGTCGTCTGAGGAGAGCTCCAGACTTACCGGATGACGTCAAGTACCCGATAGTCTTAAACAGCCGACACAAGGTCACAGAGCTTATCATAAAGAAATACGACGAGGACGTGCATCACGCCGGGGCAGAGAGAGTCTTCGCGGAGATCAGACGTCGTTATTGGATACTGCAAGGGAGAGAAGCAGTACGACGTTTCCAGCGAACTTGTCTAGACTGTCGTAAATGGCGAGCACAGCCCAGTATACCCCGGATGGCTGACCTACCCCCCTGTCGCCTCCGACTCGGCGACAAGCCTTTTCACTCCACCGGTATGGACTGTTTCGGCCCGCTGTATGTAAAGAAAGGAAGAGGGACCGAGAAGCGGTGGGGTATTGTATTCAAATGCATGACCACCCGAGCGATGCACATAGAACTCCTTCCAACCATGAGCACAGACTCATTCCTTATGGCCTTCCGAAGATTCACATCGCGGAAAGGGAAACCGTCTATATTATTGTCTGATCACGGGACAAACTTCAAAGGCGGAGAAAGAGAGCTGAGAGAGAGCTTCCAAGCTATGGGCCCAGAACTTAAGACCCACCTTGCTCCATACCAGATTGATTTCCAGTTTAATCCCCCGAATGCACCTCACTTCGGTGGAACTTGGGAACGAGAAGTACGTTCAATAAAGACAGCCCTGTACGCCGTGCTTGGGGCCCAGACCGTGGCAGAAGTCCTAATGACAGTCCTCACGGAGATCGAGCGAGTATTGAACTCAAAGCCCCTCGGTTACGTCTCAAGTGATGTAGCAGATGTCGACCCAGTCACCCCCAACACTCTCTTGATGGGGCGGCTGGACCCCGCGCTACCACAGATAGTGTACAGGCCTGAAGAAGCGAACGGCCGAAGAATGTGGAGGTACAGTCAAGTATTGGCTGACAAGTTTTGGAACAGTTTCCTACTCCACTATCTACCGTCTCTACAGACCCGCCAGAAATGGGTGAAAGAGAGAGACAATTTGACAGAAGGAACAGTCGTCATGATTATCGACCAGTCACTACCCCGAGCTATGTGGCCGGCCGGCCGCGTAAGCAAAGTGATCACCGGTGCCGACGGAAAGGTCAGAGCGGCCGAAGTGCTCGTCCAAGGGCGGATCTACACCCGACCCGTGGCGAGGCTAATAGAGTGCCAAGGCTCCCCGATACTATTGATGACGACCATGACCCCCTGACTTTGTGAACTGCCCTACCCTCACAACAGACATTGAGTAGTGGACAGTGCGGTTAATCTGTCTCTGCTTATCTAATTAGGTGGGACTAATTAGGAGGCGGCTGTTACGAAGGATCAGATTAAACCGAATATATATATTTATTGATTGATATATATTGCATAATATTTGTATATCGTTTGATATCCCTTGTATATTCCTTGTACATATACACGGAATATCCCTTTAGCCTAGTACAGACCATAATATTTCATTCTCCTATTGGACAGCGGTCCACCAAGCGCCATGGCCATACCTCCAAGGTCTGGTTCAAAGTCACCGCCGGGGACTTGCCTGGACATGAACGGTTCTGCGCAAGGATATGAGACAGGAATAAAGCTGGTACTAGTTTGTTCACCTAAACGTATAAATACGGCGCAGGTGAATAGAGAAGCACTTAGTCTCACTTAGTCAGAAGTGAAGAGTTACCCAATAAGTTGAAGCCTCACCCACGATACAACGTGCGGTGAAGTATGGCCTGTTTGGCCCCAAATAGAGCATTGAGACCGCGTGCGAATTAATAACTGAAGTGTCAGAGTTTAACGCTGTACCGTCGAGTTCGACCGATTCTATTAAGTCAGTAATAGTCTATTTGTGTATAGTGTATCGTGTGGCTACGTTCTACAGTGACCAGCATCACCAACGTTTCCTCGTACCAGCTAGAGTGCTTATCCAGGCTGGGCTGCTTACCATGGCGCTTTCACCCGAGGGGCCCTAGACGAGGACCGTGTGGATTATGTACACTGGATAACCTACCGACGACTGCATAGCCCTTTTCGGCTGGATTATATTTGCTTTTGGTCCTGTAATTAATGGAGCGGAGAATCGCCGACACCCACAATTGTGTGGGATTTACCCTGTGAGGAGCCACGTCGAGTCCGCCTCTCAGAAGCCTGAGGCCGGCTAGCTTTCTTCCATGTGGAGCTGCATGCTACGGAGAACAGCTGTATTCGTCTGCGGATCAAGATCTTATTGCACCGTCTCCTGTACTTGGAGTCTCCTTATCATCGTTGACCCAGACTCTACTACCGACAAATCCTCTCCCCTTGCTGGCTTACGACCGGAGGGACCCTACCAGTATCTCCCGCTATATTACCAGAGTACCATAGATATAATTCCTAAGATTCAGGTTGTATTATTATCTCCTGCGTAATATGAGAATGGACATACGTTATTGATTTGCCTACGCACATTCCTTTGCCTTATAAGCGCATCCAAAGTAAAGTAAAGTATATTATGTACTATCATTACTGCTAATAAATACTTAAATCCAGTTTTGTGTGGAACCGAGTCATTGTGGGAAGTGTTCATCATTAGATACCTGTGTACTGTATGGCCAGTAGGAATGTACATAAGACGGTAGTGGTTTAATGATACCATACTTATCAATACAGTCAGGGAATTGTACCCCTCAGTTACACGTACATTGTCTGTCTACATTTATTTAGACTAGCATTGGTATTTAAATATTGAGTGCAGTTGAGTAATTGTGGGATTAACGTAATTCACACACTGAAGTTGGAACTGTCTATAGGTTGCGGGGTCCGGGGATGATTTAGCGTGTGGTACCTACCTTCTCGACTTCCTCAGTCGAATCGAGTTGATGACATGCAGTAGCTTTAGCTAACGTTATCATAGCATCATTATCTGTAATGTGTCAACTGGACAACGCCAGCCTCGCGCCTGCCAACGCCATATAGATAGCGAACGTTAACGTTTGCAAAACGAAGTCAACGTCATCCAGCTGACACCACATATCTAGATATTATGACAACGTTAGCTAGCGGCTAGCGCTAAAGCTAGCGCCAACCAGAGGGAAGCGTTAATGTACGGTAGTCAGTGTAGCGAGAGGCAGCACTTGATTTGCATTGGCAAGAGTTTATCTCATTCTATATCACGGCATGAACATTTTCAAAAAATTCTTTTTTTTGCGACCTTATATTGGAGACCGGCCTTTATTTGTCTGCATGCATCAAACCCCTGTCCATTATAAGAGGCCCGTCCTTTATTCGAGTGCCCTCCACTATTAGAGGACTTATGGTAACTAGCGTTAGCTAACCTAGCTAGCTAGTTAGCGTTAGCTACGTTATCGAGTGCTAACGTGTGGCAGATAAACTAGGAACAGACTCCCAAGTTCATCCCAACGGGGGGGACAATATCATGGGACTGGTGAACTTTGTCATCTCCACGGTCGTCTCCTTCCTCTTGGACCTGATTCTGCATTAGGGTGAGTTTTTAATGCAATCTATTCTGTTCCCGCTGTGGATCTCTCTCTCTCTCTCTCTCTCTCTCTCTCTCTCTCTCTCTCTCTCTCTCTCTCTCTCTCTCTCGCTCTCTCTCTCGCACTCTCTCTCACGCTCTCCCTCTCTCTTGCTCTCTCTCTCTCGCTCTCTCTGTCTCTGTCTCTCTCTCTCTGGCGCTCTCGGTCTCTCTCTGTCTCTCTCTCTCTCACTCTGTGTGTTGCATCATGCAACAGGGTCTGCTCCGGTATCAATATTGAATGTGCAGTAATGTTATGCACTGTTCTGCTGCCTGGACATTACTGCTCAACATGATCACTCCAGCTTTACAAGTTGCTCTCTGGGAACATTTCACACTGTGCTTGTGCAGTTTGTGACGTGTGTACTAAGCTTATAGAGTTTGATTCAAATAAGGCAAAACTGCAAATCTGCATGTCGTGCTTGAAAAATGTACCTGGCTTTAAGCTTGTTTATCAGGTTCCAGGGGTGTTTTATGCATTTTCCCTGTTACAGCCAGGTGTACGACTGTACAGGTGCATTGCCACTAAGCCTCGGGCAGTGCTATTATTTAAGAATACGTTGACTGTATCATATGCCCAGCCTCGGGCAGCGCTATTATTTAAGAATACGTTGACTGTATGCCCAGCCTCGGGCAGCGCTATTATTTAAGAATACGTTGACTGTATGCAAACGTTTTTTTATTATATTAAAAAAATATATATTTTTTTACCTTTAGGGGTGACCTCGCGTTTAAATCTCGCACAGGGCCTCGCATTTCTCCCAGACGGCACTGGGCGCATATTGTTGTTCTTCTTAGCCAGTTTCGGATGCGCCTCATTGGGAAAGACCGTTCACAAGTTGCGGTGCCGACGGCAATGAAGGAAACGTTTTCCGTAATTTGGATCTCATCATGCTTTGAAAACAATGTACATAGTAGCTCTAAAAAGTTTCCACGGTTTGATTAACTCTGACTCAGTCTCATCATGCCCTCGTAGAGCAAGCCTTTTGCTTCAGGTGATCTGGTGTTATGCCCAAGTAACTTGGAATGGAGTTCCAGGTCTTGGCAGCTCTCATGGAGAGGGCTGATTTGCTAAATGTACTTGTCCTTAATGGAACAGCCAAGTCACCCGGTACAACAGTTCTGGTGAACCTGGAGGTGAAAAAAATCGGAAAGTGGGGGTGGGGCTAGACCATGGAGGATTTTGAAGACCAGACTGGCATCGGTTAGTTTGATGATGTGGCGTGATTGGTTACTGCCTGCAGTCTGGAATGTTAAACGGACACCACACCTACCCATTGACACCTCGGTTGGCCGAGCCTTGCGTATTGTCACCACCGGGCTGCAGCAGCCCACACACACAATATCGTAGCCTAGGCTGCCTATAATAATGCGCCGACTGGGGCTGCCGATTTGGGTAGGCATAGCCTACAGTTTATATAGGCATAGCCTCCTTCTACAATTCTACAGTCAGTTCTGAGGTGCTACGTTACCGGTTGTCCGGTGATGTGGAGTAGGAGGTTGGCCTGGGCAGAGTACGCGCATAATACCCTCCTCTCCTCCTCTACAGGTATGTCTCCCTTTCAGTGTCAGTATGGTTTTCAACCTCCTCTTTTCCCCAAACAGGAGCGGGAGGCTGAGGTGCCCTCGGTCCAGGCCCACGTGGCTCGCTGTTGCGGGACGTGGAACCGGGTTCGGACGGCGCTACAGAAGGCCTCTGTTAGGGCTCAGCGGCAGGCTAACCGCAAGCATCGTCCGGCTCCGGTTTTCCGCCCGGGACAGCGGGTTTGGCTTTCCACCCGTGATCTCCCTCTCCGGGTGGAATCCAGGAAGCTGGCTCCTCGCTTTATAGGCCCCTTTAAAGTGGTTCATCGGGTGAACCCTGTGGCTTACAGGTTGCTGCTTCCGGCCTCTATGCAGGTTCATCTGATGTTTCATGTGTCCCTGTTGAAGCCATTCCTCTCATCGCCCTTGTCCCTGCCACTTCCCGCAGTTCCTCCGCCCCACATCCTTGGCGGTCAAACTGTCTACACAGTGCGAAGGATCCTGGGTTGTAGGCGGAGGGGTAGGGGGTTTCAGTTCTTGGTGGATTGGGAGGGGTACAGGGTAGAAGAGCGCTCCTGGGTGCCTCAAAGGGATATCTTAGATCACAGCCTTATTGACGATTATCGTCGGCTGCATCCCGAGGCCCCTAGGTGAACGTCAACCTTTGCCGTTTGTTGGGGGGAGGTACTGTAACGTTCTGGGTTTCTGTCCTCTCTTGGACTGGAAACCCTACTGCCTTTCTGGAGTACTTCACCCTGTTCTATGTTATTGCACTGATTGACTGTCACCTCTGGTTTGCTGTCACTACACTGATTGACTGTCACCTCTGGTTTGCTGTCACTAATTGCTGCGTGTGGTATGTCAGGAATGTGGCTATATAGTAACCCTTGTTCTCTGTCTCTTTGTCGGATCTTCAAACAGTACCTGCGTGCAGTCGGCCACAGGACAAGTGCTGGAACCTCTTGTCGCTGTTATTATGATTTATCCCCTTCCTTAAGTATTTTCTCAGTTGACGCTTGGCGTCTGTTTGTTATCGTGACAGTATCCTTGCTCTGGTGATTCTGCTAATAAAAGAACACCCTATTCGAGAAGAGCAACCACCTCTCCGTCTCCTTCTACAATTGGAACTCAATTCTTACCTTGAACCGTAACAGGTCAGTGTGTACTGTGTAGTCTCAGGCACGCAGAGTATCCTTTTCTAGATGCTCAACGACAATAACACTACGTAACAAACCATTAAATACACTCACAGCACACACATCCACACACTCACTTTAAATAAACAACTCACTGTAGCACCCACTTTAGACACTTTAACACACTTTATATTTATATTTATTGGTAAAAAGATTTGCACTACAACTCATACCTCATTGCACCTTACCCTAAGTTGTACCTCATCCCATTCTGCATTGTACTTTATATTGTATTGTAACTCAGTTACGCATTTTTTTCCTACTCTGTATTGTATATTGTATATATGTATATTGAACGCTTTTGTTTTGAACACTTTTGTTTACACTTGTTACGTACTTTTGACTTCTATTTAATTTTTTATCTAGCACACTCTCAGGAGCAGAACAGGAACAAGCATTTAAAAGTATTCTGTATATATATTCTTTTGACCTACTACTACTTTTTCTCCTTTTTTCTGTGATTTTTCTCCCATCCCAATTTCCTCTCATGCTAATTCTTCCTCCCCTGTCCTGATCGTTGCTCGCATGTGCCCCCCACTGGCCGGTCGTAGGGAGGGTAGAAGCCCATCACATGTCCCCTCCGATCCATGTGGAGGCAGCCCGCCACTTCTTTTCACCTGCAAGAGCGGACTCGCATTGGCGAGGTGTAACGTGTGGGAGGCTCACACTGCCCCCGCCATCTCCTGTCTTTGCTGTGCAGGCGCCCTGACCGACCTGTAGGAGTCGCTGTTTACAACGACCAGATTACCACCCATCGACTTCCCTCCCGCTGACTCTGCCAATTGAGTCAGTATGACGGCGGCCCAAGCCGGAGGCAACGCTGACAGCCGGATTCGAGACCGGTGTCTCTTGCGTTGGTGACGAGCGCAATGCACCACCCAGCCGCCCAAGTATTCTGTATTTTTGTATGACAACTAATAAAGAAACTTGAAACTTGAACTTGAAACTATATCTCTAAAGAAACTGGGCAACGTGCCTTTACTTTACATCCTGTTGCTTCATCTGATTGGAACAACCTGGTCCACAGAGTTCACCTCCTTTTCTTTTTACTCTTTCCAAAACAGAATGTTTGAAGCAATTTTTATTATTAACTGACAATCCATCATGTGAACATGGGTTAGATTACTGTCACGCTTTTCATTCGGGTTTACCCACTTTTCCATCAGTGGGTTACTATGTTTTCTTGGCACAGAAGTCAAGATCAAAACATGGAACTGACCAGACTGCATTCCTGTTCCACCCCAATGGGTTCATTTTAGATCAGACAAATGTGCTGGCACTGACCACATATCTCGCAATAACTAATGGTACTAATTAAATGGTAAATGAACTGCATTTATATAGCACTTTTATCTCACCCATTCTCTCATTCACCGATGCTGGAGGCAACCATGCAAGGCTCCAATCTGCTCATCGGGAGCAGTTAGGGGTTAGACACTTCGACACATTGCTGGGAGGATCCGGAAGCGAATATGTGCATCAAATAAAAGTTTAGTTGTCCTGGGAATTTTTTCTAGTAGGTCAGATCTTTCCACTGGAAACCACCACAATCATTATCTAGATTAGTTACCGTACATGACTCATTACAGCACTAAGGGCACATTTTCAGTTTCCTGCCATCACCTTATTCTTCCTTGTACATCTTATTCTTCCTTGTACATCTGCCCCGCCCAACGCAAATGAAAATAATACACACTGCAGGTACAAGCACATCTGCGCTAATTGCCACACACAGTTAAAGTGACGTTATTTTTCGTCTTCAGAGAGTTGGTGGTAACTAAGCGCATTTATAAGGGGTGTCATTGCCAGTGTCTCCGGTGATCCGTTGGGTTAGGTAATAATCACAATAAAGAGAATATAACCCGCACACTCGTATGCTCCAGAATAAACGTTTAATTTATAACGTTTCATCAGGTCCATGTGGAGTAGACGCTGGAAACGCGGTCAATAAAATGTTTATTCTGGAGTATATGAGAATGCAGGTTCTATTCTCTTAACTAAACATTAAATACAACTTAATTTCTCACTCTAAAAATATTCCTAAATCTGAAATAATTTTCACTGGCACACAGTAACTTCGGCCAAAAGATTTAGCACCATGGACAGGTCTGCTCAAACTAATTTCTTTTGGGATGACATGACAAATCAAATTGGACGATTTGGTACCATCTGGGTGGGCAAATTCTTGATGTGATAATTTTATTCCCATACATCCCTAGATTATGTTTTGATATGATAGACCTTTTGGTTTTGGACAAACCCTGAGTCGATCGGACCTTCCTACGCTGAGCTATGGTAACTTTCGTGCACCTATACCGCATAATCGTAGGTGCGTGAAAGTTACCATAGCTCAACGTAGGAAGGTCTGATCGACTCAGGTTTATCTCTACATGTTCAGGAGACGCAGGTGCATAGAAACGTGATCATGGTCATGTCTCTAGTACCCCCACAACCCGACCTACAAGTGAATCTATGAAGGGGAGCAAAATATGGCAATAGGCTTATTTTGCGAAAACTCTTTTTTTTTTAAAACAAAAGCACTCCATACCTTTAGGCCTAATAAGCTACAAAACAAAAATGTCTATCATCAAAACACAATTTAGGGATGGATTTTAGGATTTTAATTTTTTTTATTGAGAATCGAGAATTTGCCCACCCAATTGGTACCAAAAAAGTGTTTGGCCCAAGGACTAGAAGAGCTATTGATTTGTCAGGACTTCCAATTCGTGATCAGAGAATTTAAGCTTTCGTTTTCTGTCTGCCATTGTCCTAGGACATGCATACTGTTGCATGGGCAGTATTTATACTATTTACCAGCGAGCCAACTGCGCTGACAGATATCAAGAGCAAATTGCACTCCGCGAGCCAACTTTGCACACCAATTCCACCCTCCCCTTCCTGGTCATTGCTCGCATGTGCCCCCCACTGGTCGGTCTAGGGAGGGTTGATAGATACTATCACATGTCCCCTCCAATACATGCAGAGTCAGCCAGCCACTTCTTTTCAACTGCCAGCACGGACTCTCATTGGTGAGGTGTAACGTGTGGGAGGCTCACACTACCCTCACCATTTCCCTTCCTCGCTGTGCAGGCGCCCTGACCGACCTGTAGGAGTCGCTGTTTACAACGACCAGATTACCACCCACCAATTGAGCCAGTATGATGGCCGGCCAAGCCGGAGGCACCGCTGACAGCCGGATTCGATACCAGTGTCTCTCGCGTTGGTGACGAGCGCTTAGTCCGCTGCACCACCCAGCCGCCTTACTCTGGACTCTCTTGTAAACCCTCGCGATACTGCCCCTGTTGTACCATCGCCTGCTCTCTGTAACTGTTGTGAAGGGCCAGATTAAACCGAATATATATATTTATTTATATATATATATTTAATTGTATTTGTATATTCAAGCGAGACCTAGCAACCGGGAAGGAGCAGCATATCCTGTGGAGAGGCTAACCCAGGAGGTCCGGTACAGCCCAGGCTATACTCCCGCGGAGCTGCGCTACAGACCCCCGACTCTATACACGGGTGAGCACGACGCACGACCCGCACCGAGGAACAGCACCTGGACAAGCGGGCCATGGTACACTGCCGGTACCAGCCCATACCAAGGAGCGGGAGGAGACTCGCCTAGGAGGCCTCTCCCCCAACGCTCGCCGATGTATCCACAGTCAGCGTCATACATTGGCACGCCTATGGTACCCGACTTCACCCAAGAGAACCGGGCCCAGTATACAGAACTCCGCATGTGTCTGGAGATCATGTTGGTGGATGTATTGGATGAACGCCATAAATACGCCATCCTACTGAAGCACTTAAAGGTACCCCGCGCACATAATATAGCGCTCGCCTACGCGACTTCCACCACCCCATACACAGCAGCGCTGGTAGCATTGGACCAGAGGTATGGGCGCATATGGGATTACGTGATCCAGGAGATCCGACACATCGACCGCTTACCCCCAGCAATAGACAATCGAGCACTGGACGACCTGTCCATCAGAGTGCAGTCCCTGGTAGGGATGTTGGGAGCGCAGAGAGAGAAGGGGAGGCATGAACTTTACGCCAACTCAAATGTGGAAAGGATCTTGGAGAAGCTGCCGCCCGCTCGACAGGAGCGTTTTAGGCGGCAGAGAGACCACCGAGACCCGAATGGCCCCGAACCGAACCTCCTCGATCTAGCAGACTTCCTGGCGAGAGAAGTCAGCAGCCTACGGCTAGATACATTCGGACGGAGCACCCCTGGCTCCAGAGAAGGAACCAGACGACTAAATGATGGAAGAAGATCGGTGACTGTGATGCACCAATCGGAGTCAGTACCGAGCAGCAGGAGCCACAGTACCCCCTCCAGAACGGAGAAGTGGAAGATAGTGTGCCCCTACTGTGAGAAAGAACACTGGCTAGCGCAATGTGACTCCTTCCCCAAGCTGAACGCGGAGGAAGCAAGTCAATGGATAAAGTCCAACAAGCGCTGTTTTCGCTGTGCGCGCTCACACATGGCAGCCGAATGCCGCTTAAAGAAAAGGTGCACCAAGTGCGATGGAGCCCATCTGGACATACTTCACGACAGTAACAGACGGCGCCCTTCACCCGCACCATCCAGCAGCAAAGCGAGCGTCATGTACATCGATCCCGCCAGCAGCAGTGGAGCCCGAGTACTCCTAAAAGTAGTGCGTGTGACACTAAGCTACCAGAATAAAGTCCTGGACACTTACGCCGTCCTCGATGACGGGTCAGAGAAGACCCTTCTGCTCGCCTCCGCTGCGGCCCAGCTAGGGCTGCGGGGAAGCGAAACCCAAATGACAATTCGGACAATAAGGTACCAGATTACAGACGCTTTCACCAGCCAAGAAATAGGACTGTCGCGGTACACATACCCCGTCGCCAAGCTGATGGAGAAATATGCACATCTGCGCAAGTTACCGATCCCGCTCATAGACAATGCTATGCCGACCCTGTTGATAGGCTCCGACCATGCAGACCTCATTGTCCCGATAGACCGGGTTCATACCGGACCCCGAGGCTGTCCTGCAGCAGTCGAGACCCGTTTGGGATGGACTCTCCAAGGCCCGCTCGCCAAATCTCTCAACCGAAGTACAGCCACTAGATGTCTCCACTCCCGAGTCACAGAGGGAGAAACCGCACTCCTGCAACACGTAGAGCGGCTATGGACCTTGGAACAAATGCCCTTTAAGAACGGAAAGAAAGACATTCGCTCTAAAGATGACATTTACGCCATTCACCTCCTCGAGACAGGGACCAAGAGAGTCCCGGTCAACGGCGTGTTGAGATACGCCACGCCACTCCTGCGGCGAGAAGGAATGCCTACTTTCCACGCCAAGACAGACGCCACAGAACGGTACCTGCTGAACACGGAGCGGCGCTTAGCCAAGAACCCCGCCCAAGAGAGTGTATACCGCGCCGAGATTGAGAAGCTCATCACAGCGGGACACGTCACAAAGATGGACATTAAAGAGGCTGACCAGACCACTGAATCGTGGTACGTGCCTCACCACAAGGTCCATCACAACGGTAAAGACCGCATAGTATTTAACTGCAGCTACCAGATCGGATCCCAAAATCTGAATAAAGAGTTACTGCCCGGTCCCACACTCGGCCCCTCCCTACTCGGCGTTCTACTCCGCTTCCGCCAGGAAAAGGTGGCCATCAGCGGGGACATTAAAGGAATGTTCCTGCAGGTGAGATTAGTAGAGGAGGACAAGCCCCTGTTACGGTTCCTATGGAGAGAGAAGCCAGGAGATGAGCACCCAGCCATCTACCAATGGGAAGTCCTCCCCTTCGGAACGACGTGCAGCCCCTGCGGTGCTACATTTGCACTACAGAAACATGTAGCAGAGGACCCAGCAGCGGACGAAGAGGTCCGACACAGCGTAAAGAACAGCTTCTATGTAGACAACTGTCTACAAAGCCTTTCAACCCAGGAAGAAGCCGAGGCTCTCCTGATTAAACTCCGCGCCTCATTGATCAAAGGCGGCTTTGATCTCAGGCAGTGGGCCAGCAGCGATCCGCAAGTACTGCGCAGCCTCTCCTCCGAGGACAAGGCAGCCAGCAGCGAGACCTGGATGGCTACAATCCCGGGAGAAGCCCAGGAGATGACCCTGGGATTGGTGTGGCGATTCAAAACAGATTCGCTTCACTACAGACACAAGCCCCTGACTACGGAGCAGGGAAGGCCGGCGGCGGCGCCGACCACCAGACGGAGTGTGTACACAACACTTGCCCGACAATATGACCCGCTAGGATGTATTCTACCGTACACCACCAGGGCAAAAATGATTGTACGAGCATTGTGGGACAAGGACCAGGGCTGGGACGACCCCATTCCCGCACACCTTGCATCCACCTGGAGAGAGTGGGAGATGGAGCTCCACTCACTCCCAGGCGTTAACATGCGCCGAAGCTACTTCCCACCCACGGTGAGGCCAGAGACATGTAAAATGGACTTACACGTCTTCAGTGACGCCTCAGAGGTCGCATACGGATCAGTAGCCTACTTGCGGGCCCAAGAAGAGGGGGGAGAGATCTACACAGCATTTGTCCTCGCCCGCTCGAGAATAGCCCCACGCAAGCAACAATCTATCCCACGTCTAGAGCTCTGCGCAGCCCTAGCCGGAGCGCACCTAGCCACGCTCATCCAACGTGAGCTCACCATACCGGTGTCTAGAACAATCCTGTGGTCAGATTCCACGACAGTACTCGCCTGGATCAAATCGGACTCATGCAAGTACAAAGTCTTCGTGGGAGTCAGAGTCACCGAGATTCAAGACTTAACCGAAGAGTTAACCGGAGAAACAGAGTGGCGCTACGTTGATACAAAACAGAACCCAGCTGACGTCATCACCCGGGGAATGCCCCTAGATGACCTCACCCGTCGCAATGTCTACAGTGACGGCCCAGCATTCCTAAAGCTCCCGGAAGGAGAGTGGCCCACGCCTATCCCGAGGGAAGCCAGTCAAGAGGAGGCTGAGAATAAGAAACCTATGTTCTGTGGATTGAGCACTGTTATCTCCGCAGACCCCAACATAGATGATTGCACTACCATAGAGAGTGCACAACAAAGGACATTCCTGCGGCACCACCCGGAGTGTAAGTCCCCCGCTGAAATGTCAGCAGCTAACTACGAGGAAGCAGAATTGCTTCTACTGCAGCGAGCCCAGAGAGACTCGTTCCCCGATGAATTGGCCTGTCTACAGGGAGGAAAGCCCGTCCCATCCGACAGCAGATTAATTCATCTGGCCCCCGAGAGCAACGCTCATACCCTCATCAGAGTGGGTGGTCGCCTACGCAGAGCCCCCAATCTACCGGATGACATTAAATACCCGATCGTATTGAACAGCCGACACAAGGTCACAGAGCTGATTATAAAGAAATACGATGAGGATGTACATCACGCAGGAGCAGAAAGAGTCTTCGCGGAGATCAGACGTCGTTACTGGATCCTACAAGGAAGAGAGGCGGTACGACGCTTCCAGCGAACATGTCTAGACTGCCGCAAGTGGCGCGCGCAGCCCAGCATACCAAGGATGGCTGACCTTCCTCCATGTCGCCTCCGAATCGGTGACAAGCCATTCCACTCAACGGGTATGGACTGCTTTGGCCCGCTGCACATAAAGAAAGGAAGAGGAACCGAGAAGCGGTGGGGTATTGTATTCAAATGCATGACCACCAGAGCGATACACATCGAGCTTCTCCCGACCATGAGCACAGACTCATTCCTTATGGCCTTCCGTAGATTCACATCACGGAAAGGAAGACCGTCTACACTATTGTCCGATCATGGGACAAACTTCAAAGGTGGCGAAAGAGAGCTGAGAGAGAGCTTCCAAGCTATGGGCCCAGAACTTAAGACCCACCTCGCTCCAGCACAGATTGACTTCCAATTCAACCCCCCAAACGCACCCCACTTCGGTGGTACTTGGGAACGGGAAGTGCGTTCCATAAAGACAGCCCTGTACGCAGTACTTGGGGCCCAGACTGTGGCGGAAGAAGTCCTAATGACAGTCCTCACGGAGATTGAGGGAGTATTGAACTCTAAGCCCCTCGGCTACGTCTCCAGCGATGTGGCGGATATCGACCCAGTTACCCCCAACACACTCCTGATGGGGCAGCTAGATCCCGCGTTACCCCAGACAATGTACCGGCCTGAAGAAGCGAACGGCCGACGAATGTGGAGGTACAGCCAAGTATTAGCCGACAAGTTTTGGAGCAGTTTCCTACTGCACTACCTACCGTCTCTACAGACCCGCCAGAAGTGGGTAAAGGAGAGAGACAATTTGACAGAAGGAACAGTCGTCATGATTATTGATCAATCACTGCCCAGAGCTATGTGGCCGGCCGGCCGCGTAAGCAAAGTGATCACCGGTGCCGACGGCAAGGTCCGAGCAGCTGAAGTGCTTGTCCAGGGTCGCACTTACACCCGTCCCGTGGCGAGGCTCATAGAACTGCCCCGACTCCCAGACACAATCGATGATGACCATGACCCTATAACCCTATGACTTTGTGAAGTTGACTGACCCCTACAGCAAACCCTTATGTGTAAATAGACAACGCGATTAATCTGTCTCTGCTTAACTGATTAGGTCTGGGACCAATCAGGGGGTGGCTGTTGTGAAGGGCCAGATTAAACCGAATATATATATTTATTTATATATATATATTTAATTGTATTTGTATATTCTCTAATATTCCCTGATATCCCTTGTATATTCCTTGTACAATATGCATTGAATATCCATTCTAGCCTACTGAACATCCCATAATAGTCTCCATTCTACTATTGGTCGAGACCTTGGTGCCAGGCTGCCATACCCCCCAGACCCAGTTCAAACGTACCGCTCAACATGTACGAACAAGTCCTAGTTCCGCGTAGGAATCTGGCTACCGCACCACTAATGGTACTATTTGTTCATAGTGCGTATATATACTGCGCTACTAAAGTAGGACTTTCTTTTAGTCCAGTTTCTTACCCTCCAATAGAGTGACAGACGTAAAGCCTCCCCGCGACGCCACGTGTGGGAGTAAGGCCAAGTTCGGCCTACCATCGGTATTGAGACATCGTGTATATTAATATTTGAATAGTCATATTTGGCACTATATCGTCGAGTTGGACGTAGTCTATTAAGCTAATAATAGTCTATTCATATGTAGTGCTTCGTGCGGTGAGAATACTATCGTAGTCAGTACCCCCATCGTTTCGGGTAGAACTGGCTGCTTATCCAGGGTGGCCGACCCCATGTGAGGCTGCACCCGAGGAGCCCCAGAGCCGACGAGCGAGTGGACCTGCATACCGGATTATTCTACCGACGACAGCCCGCCTTCCCAGGCACGGATTATGCTTTGTATACAGTGATTATTCTATGGATAAAGACCAACACTGCCGTGTGTTGGAAACCCCCCCCCCGGAGAGGACGACAGGTGAGGAGACGCTCTACACGACGAGGTCGCTTCACGTCTCTCCATCGTGGACCGGAGGAAGCCGGCCCACAGAGAGTCCAACTGCTTTCATCTGTGGATCGAGGATCGAGGATCGCTGAGGCACCGAGCCGCACAACCGTGGGTTCTCCCAGGACTTGACAGCCCACATATCCGAGGACTTGACATGGACCACACACATTGACAGTGTTGTGAAGAAGGCACGACAACGCCTCTACTTCCTCAGGCGCCTAAGGAAGTTCCAAGTCAGTCAGAAGATCCTTAGGAACTTCTACTCATGTACAATAGAGAGCATCCTGACCGGCAACATCACCTCCTGGTTTGGGAATAGCACTGCACAAGACCGTAGCAGACTACAAAGAGTGACACGTTCAGCCGAACGCACAATTAGAGGGGGGCTTCCCACCCTCCAGAACATTTACAACAAGCGGTGCAAGGGGAAGGCTAAGAGAATTATTAAGGACTCGAGCCACCCGAACAACTGCCTCTTTGAACTGCTGCCGTCAGGCAAGCGATACCGGAGTCTTAAGGCGAGCACAGAAAGACTCAGAAGGAGCTTCTATCCCCAGGCCATCAGGCTGCTAAACGAACAATAATCGCCAAACGAACAATAATCACTATGCAACAACCATCAAATGCACACAGCACACACACCCACACGCACACACTCACTCAAACAAACAACACACTGCAGCACCCACTCTCCACACTTTAGATCACACAAACACACTTACACTTTATATTTATTGATAAAGGATTTGCACTACAACTCGTACACCTACTGTGAATTGTACCTAAACTGCACCTCGTCCATTTATGCCTTGCACTATATAGTATTGTATATTAGTACACTGCACAGTATTGTATATTGTATGGTAACTACGTCTACGAACATTGTACATATGTCTAAACTGAACACTGTGACCTCTTTTTTTACTTCTAATTTTTACTATGTTTTTATTTCATACTTATCTTGTCATGCACAGTCTCTGGAGCGCAACAGTAAGAAGCATTTTGTACAAAAGTATTCTGTACTTCTGTATGACAACTATTAAAGAAACTTGAAACTAGGATACCCTCGGCCAGACGGATACAGCCAGACTCTACCCCCCCCCCCCCCCTTCTCCAGTTGTCTTACAAGCGACCGGAATCCCCCCCTAGTGTATCCAGTCCTATAATCATTAAAGTATCATTGCTATTATTCCTTAAATATTCCAGGTTGTATATTTACCGCCTGCGCCACCAGAGATTGGACGTTCTCTATTGATATACCAACGAATACTCATTTGCCATAAAAGTGCATCCTATTTCAAATCATAAATGTAATTAAGTGATTGCTCTACATACCTTTTGCTATGTATTAATTATTATTAAACGCAGACTTTCGACTTGGTACATTTGTGTTGGATCGTTTCATCTACGTGGGAGTGTTTACCATAATTATTTATGCCTAGTACTGGGTGGCCAGAGTCTAAAGTACAAGAGGTAGTAGTAGTAAGTATCATATCTAACAATACAGTCAGGGAATTGTACCCCTCAGTTACAGTAACGATTTATTTTCTTTCTTTGTTGATCAAATCTCGTCTCTTCGGTCTGTACCCTCTCTTGCTGCCCCTGACCCCTCTGTTCCACCTGTGTGCCCAGCTGCTATTGAAGAGTTTAAGCCCATATCCTTGTCCTCACTGTCTGATGTTGTTCGTGAGTTGCGGCCCACAAACTGCCTCTCTGACATTGTTCCCTCTCGCCTTTTAAAAGAGGCATTTGACTCAGTTGGCTCTTTTATTCTTGTTTTGGTGCATGCCTGTTTTAGTTCAGGAATTTTTCCAGTTCCTTTTAAACATGCTATAGTGCAGCCACTAATCAAAAAACCTAATTTGGACCCCTCTGTTCTCTCAAACTTCAGGCCCATCTCTAAACTGCCCTTGGTAACATTAGACTTGACCGCTGCCTTTGATACTGTGGATCATAAGACCCTTTTATCCCACCTAGAACAGTGTGTTGGCATCAGAGGTGCTGCCCTTATGTTACTTCAGTTGTACTTGACTGAGTTTCTCTGTCCATCTGGGCGTTCCCTAAGCCCAATGCATGCAGAGAGACAAAAAAGGTATGTATCTTCTTGTCTAACTCCAGGGAAGATGTTAAATAAGCTAATTTCCCAAAATGTTGGAGTTTTCCTTTAACAACATTAAGACTTGGATGGACCTACAATTCCTCAATCTTAATGATGGTAAGACAGAGGTTATTGTGTTTATATTTTTATATTGCTTATATTCCTCCATATATTCATATTTATATATTTATTCCTGTTTATATACACACACTGTATATACTATATGTATATCTGTATATCCCATACCTACTCCTATTAGTTATACCACTGACCAGTATGGATTACTACCGTAGTGTATTTATACTTATATTTATCACTGTACAAAATAATACTGTACATACATACAATACAGTATGTATTAGCATATTACTCATTTGCTTCTTTATATACCACTTAATCACTTGTTCACATTTAATCACACTGTATATTGTTAATGCACTTTATTGTTACCTTGCACTCTGGTTAGATGCCAACTTATTTTACTGTACTGATGTGAGAAATACAAATACTCAACCCAAGAGGTATCTGGAATGGGACCTCAGTAAAAAAAGTGCAAATCAAAGGTAGACAAATAGAAAAAGGTGTTTTCTTAAAAATGGGCTACAGGTATAATAAGGCTGAACAAAGGAGAGAGTAGCTATACAATAGTAGAAGAGATAATACAATAACTGACTCAAAAACAACGACAACATTGCTAAGGTATAATACCAATATACATGCAACAGTAGATTTCTCAGTTTGCACAGAATTAGGAAAATCTGCTGTTAGCATCTGTGCCCCGACACATAGAATACTTTAATATCCATTGGTCAGTTTAAATCTATAATGGCCAACCATTTCACCCCAGTCTGTAACTGTTTACATTTTTTAGAATTGTTTAATTGTTTGACTGTTCTGTACATTGTTTTTGTATCATGTGTTGTTCCTCTCAACGTCATTGTAAATGAGAGCCTGCTCTCAATGATCTTTCGAGATTAAATAAAGATTGAATAAAATAAAAGTTCCTGTGGCACAAACTGGGCTTATAGCAGTACGTTGGTGTGGGGAATTCCATTCATGTTGTAGAGTCTGCTTATTTTTCCAGAGCTGGCGACGGACGTAGCCAGGGAGCTCCGTGTCTCGGTTCCTTCGTTTCTCTGGAACAGTATAATCAATCCGGCCCTGTGTCACCTTGTGTGACTGTCACTTAAACCCCAGTAGTGTTTCCACAGGTTTGAATCATGTTACCTAATATTTGACTGAAGTGCAGTGGTGTCGTGTCCTAGACAGGTGTCTCTGCGATGACAGCTGAAAGGTGGGCGAGTAACAAAGTAGCACTGTTTGAAGCATGGATAAGCCTATACTACCTCCCCAGGAAGGATTCCCCTTTGGCCTGTAACTTTTAATTGTTACTCTATTGTATCTTATATATAACTACGATTAAATGTCAAATGGACATAGCATGTATACAGTGCTTTTATCCAAGTAAGTATACCAGTATGTGATACAACAGATTATTTGAGTAAAGAATCCTTGCGTAATACCAGGAAACTGCAGGTAGTAAATTTGTAAGTGAGTCTCTAAAGCCTTAATTATAGTATAGTTCCTGGAAGCCGGGTGAAATTGCAAGTGATCTTAACTGGAATGTGACTTGTTCAGAGCTATGCCCTTTTTTTTTTTTTAAGGTGGATTTTGTCATACAGTCATTTTGCCCTATAGGTTTCCTCCAGGACTTCCGTGCACCACGCAAAAGTGATGAGTTAAAATGTCAACTCTGATCATTTAGGATATCTTGGTCAATAGTTTCATTAAATTAGCTAAATCAAATCAAATCAAATCAAATTTATTTATAAGGCCCGACAACACACGTTAATGTCCCCATGGGCCGAGGTCTTCTTTAAACAAGTCAAGAAGAAAACATAACAATAAGTCAAGAACAGAACAAGAACACCATAAGGTCCAAAATTTTTTAGATGAATGCAAAAAAAATAAAAAATTAAAGAATGCAAGCTGTTACAAAGGATCAGATTAAACCGAATATATATATTTATTGATTGATATATATTGCATAGTATTTGTATATCGTTTGATATCCCTTGTATATTCCTTGTACATATACACGGAATATCCCTTTAGCCTAGTACAGACCATAATATTTCATTCTCCTATTGGACAGCGGTCCACAGGCGCCAGGGCCATGCCTCCAGAGTCAGGTTCAAAGCCACCGTCAAGACATGTCTGTACATGCCCGGCCTTGCCCAAGAATACGAGACAGAAATGAGGTTGGCACTAGATTGTTCGCCGTGCATATAAATATGGCGCAGGTGAATACAGAAGCACTTAGGAACTAAAGTTGAAGCCTCACCCACGATACTCCGTGCGGTGAAGTATGGCCTGTTTGGCCCAAAGAGAGCATTGAGACCGCGTGCGAATTAATAACTGAAGTGTCAGAGTTTGGCGCTATACCGTCGAGTGCGACATATTTCTATTAAGTCAGTAATAGTCTATTTGTGTATAGTGTATCGTGCGGCTAAAGTTCTACAGTGACCAGCATCACCAACGCTTCCTCGTACCAGCTAGAGTGCTTATCCAGGCTGGGCTGCTTTCATGGCGCTTTCACCCGAGTAGACCTAGACGAGGATCGTGTGGACATGTACACTGGATTAATCTACCCGACGACTGCATAGCCATTTACGGCTGGATTATATTTGTTTTGGTCCTGTGATTTATGGAGCGGAGAATCGCCGACGCCTACACGTGTGTGGGATTTACCCTGTGAGGAGCCACGTCGAGTCTGCGCCTCAGAGAGCCTGAGGCAGGCTAGCTTTCTTCACTGTGGAGCTACAGTCTACGGAGAACAGCTGTATTCGTCTGTGGATCAAGAGACTATTGCACCGTCTCCTGTACTTGGAGTCTCCTTAGTCATCGTTGACCAGACTCTCTACTACCGACAGATCCTCTACCCCTGCTGGCTTACAACCGGGGGGACCCTTCAGTATCTCCCGCTATATATTACCAGTGCACCATAGATATAATTCCCTAAGATTCAGGTCGTATAATTACCTCCTGCGTAACCAGAGAATGGACATTCATTATTGATTTGCCTACGCACATTCCTTTGCCTTACAAGTGCATTCAAAGTATAATAGAGAAGTATATTATGTACCTTTTGCTGCAATAAATACTTAATTATAACTTTGTGTGGAACCGATTTATTGTGGGAAGTGTTCATCATATTTATATATCATGTACTGTATGGCCAGTAATTAAAGTACATAAAGCGGTAGTGGTTTAATGATACCATACTTATCAATACAGTCAGGGAATTGTACCCCTCAGTTACACAAGCACTCCCAGACATACCACACGCGAAGGTAAGGAAAAACTCACTAAAACCTAACAATAGGGAAAAAAGCTCCACAGGCAGTGTGGAGGAGAGAAACCTTAGAAGGGCCATTCAAGGGGGGATCTCCCTTCTTAGATGTTGGTGATAGTAGTGTTGCAGACGGACAGTTGGTAAGCATGCACTCATGTGTGTAGTGAAACACAGATGAGTGCATGCAATAGCAACTGAACATTTTGAAAGATTAAAGATAAAGCTAATAGCGATAGCAACTGAACATTTTGAAAGATTAAAGATAGAGCTGATAGCGGATCTATTTGAGGCACAGGTCAAGTCAAGTCAAGAGTTTTAATTGTCACGGCATACAGGTATACAATGAAATGCGGGTGGTCTTGCCCGCAACGATGTGCAATACAGTGGTACATATAATAGAATCAAAAGAAGAAACAACATTGTGCAGTAACAGATAGCAGGTAACATGGAGTGACATCTCGGTATCTGTACATAGTTATTTACAGCGCATGTGTGACATGCTAGTTAGCTTTGGTAGTGCAATACACTGTTCCTGTTATTCTAATTTAAAGTGACCTTTCCTTTGGCCATAAGTGTGCGTGTGTGCGACATGAGTGTGTGCCCGCTCATGTTAAAGTGTTAAGTGGCTGCTCGTGTGTGAGCGTGCACAGTGTGCGTGTCGTGTGTGTGTTCATGTGTGCTTGTGTGTGGACAGTTCAATGTTCTGAGCACTCAATGTACATTGTTCATGGCTCTGATGGCCTGGGGGAAGAAGCTGAGCCTAAACCGCTCTGTCCTAGTAGCTGAGATTTGCAGGCGTCTGCCTGACCTCAGCAGCTGAAACAGGCTGTTATTGGGGTGGTGAGGGTCTTTCATTATCCTGCAGGCTCTGGATTTGCACCTCTTGTTGTATAGAACCTGCAGGGGGGGTAGTGCAATACCCGTGGTACACTCGGCTGAGCGCACCACTTTCTGTAGGGCCTTCTTGTCCTGTGCCGTGCTGTTTCCATACCAGGCAGTGATGTTTCCGGTCAGGATGCTCTCTACAGCTCCTGAGTAGAAGGACTGGAGTATCTTCCCCGATACTCTGAACTTCCTTAACTGTCTCAGGTGGTAGAGACGCTGTTTCGCCTTCTTTACTACTGTGCCTATGTGTGTTGACCATGTCAGGTCCTCTGAGATGTGGACCCCCAGGTACTTGAAGCTGCTCACCCTGTCCACGGTAGCCCCGTTTATCATCAGTGGTGTGTGTGTCTCCTGCTGTCCTCTCCTATAATCCACGATCAGTTCCTTGGTTTTGCCAATGTTCAGGAGCAGGCTGTTGTCCTGGCACCAGCGTTCCAGTACCTCCACCTCCTCCCGGTAGGCCTTCTCGTCGTTGTCCGAGACAGTACAGGGGCGGCGCAAAGAGGGTCACGTCCTCCCCGTCTTAGTCACGGGACATTCAACACTCCGGTCATTGCTCAGGGACAGCCGGAGACAGGGAGATATGTGAATAATGTGTGAATAAATGTGAATGACTTGAGTCAATCTGAGGGGTGCACCCCCCTTGGGTGGTGGGGGAGAATTTTGGGTGTGTGTGTGTTTGTGTGTGTGGGGGGGGGGGCTTCTTACTATACTTATATAGCTTACTATATGTATACTATTACACTTTGTGCTCAAAGCTGCTCAGTTATGTAATGCAATAACAAAAACAACAAAAATAACACTTTTTGTCTACTGTAACACATTATAGTTGTCAAATGTGTGTACGGATCATTATTATTATGAAATGACTCATATACATTTTCTTTTTATACTAAAACTGAAACTAAATCTAAATATTTTCAAAAATAGGCAAGCTCCACTTCAAGCGAGAGGGCTCTGTGGAGAGGCACTGTGAGCATGCCAGCCCCACGTGTTCATGATTGAAGATTGCTAAAAACTAAACTGAAACAAGAAAACCCATTCTGAAAACTAGCTTGGGAAAAAATGTATAAACGGAAGTGAAAACTAAAATGAAAAACGAAATGAAAATATATTCGATATTTTTTTAAAGTACAATAATAACCCTATCTGTGGGTGTGTGTTAAGTCATACACATTGTACTCATGAAGGTGAGACAGGAAGGGCCACATGCCTGGCCCCATCTAGCTTTTGTCTCTGCTATTTTTGGCTTGGAGGAAACAAATACATAAAGAGAACTCCATGCAACCTAAAGGCCTTATTTCAACTTCATATCGACTCAGGTTTATCTCTACATGTTCAGGAGACGCAGGTGCATAGAAACGTGATCATGGTCATGTCTCTAGTACCCCCACAACCCGACCTACAAGTGAATCTATGAAGGGGAGCAAAATATGGCAATAGGCTTATTTTGCGAAAACTCTTTTTTTTTTTTAAACAAAAGCACTCCATACCTTTAGGCCTAATAAGCTACAAAACAAAAATGTCTATCATCAAAACACAATTTAGGGATGTATAGGATTTAAATTTTTTTTATTGAGAATCGAGAATTTGCCCACCCAATTGGTACCAAAAAAGTGTTTGGCCCAAGGACTAGAAGAGCTATTGATTTGTCAGGACTTCCAATTCGTGATCAGAGAATTTAAGCTTTCGTTTTCTGTCTGCCATTGTCCTAGGACATGCATACTGTTGCATGGGCAGTATTTATACTATTTACCAGCGAGCCAACTGCGCTGACAGATATCAAGAGCAAATTGCACTCCGCGAGCCAACTTTGCACACCAATTCCACCCTCCCCTTCCTGGTCATTGCTCGCATGTGCCCCCCACTGGTCGGTCTAGGGAGGGTTGATAGATACTATCACATGTCCCCTTCAATACATGCAGAGTCAGCCAGCCACTTCTTTTCAACTGCCAGCACGGACTCTCATTGGTGAGGTGTAACATGTGGGAGGCTCACGCTACCCTCACCATTTCCCTTCCTCGCCGTTGCAGGCGCCCTGACCGACCTGTAGGAGTCGCTGTTTACAACGACCAGATTACCACCCACCAATTGAGCCAGTATGATGGCCGGCCAAGCCGGAGGCACCGCTGACAGCCGGATTCGATACCAGTGTCTCTCGCGTTGGTGACGAGCGCTTAGTCCGCTGCACCACCCAGCCGCCTTACTCTTGACTCTCTTGTAAACCCTCGCGATACTGCCCCTGTTGTACCATCGCCTGCTCTCTGTAATGATTTATTTTCTTTCTTTGTTGATCAAATCTCGTCTCTTCGGTCTGTACCCTCTCTTGCTGCCCCTGACCCCTCTGTTCCACCTGTGTGCCCAGCTGCTATTGAAGAGTTTAAGCCCATATCCTTGTCCTCACTGTCTGATGTTGTTCGTGAGTTGCGGCCCACAAACTGCCTCCCTGACATTGTTCCCTCTCGCCTTTTAAAAGAGGCATTTGACTCAGTTGGCTCTTTTATTCTTGTTTTGGTGCATGCCTGTTTTAGTTCAGGAATTTTTCCAGTTCCTTTTAAACATGCTATAGTGCAGCCACTAATCAAAAAACCTAATTTGGACCCCTCTGTTCTCTCAAACTTCAGGCCCATCTCTAAACTGCCCTTGGTAACATTAGACTTGACCGCTGCCTTTGATACTGTGGATCATAAGACCCTTTTATCCCACCTAGAACAGTGTGTTGGCATCAGAGGTGCTGCCCTTATGTTACTTCAGTTGTACTTGACTGAGTTTCTCTGTCCATCTGGGCGTTCCCTAAGCCCAATGCATGCAGAGAGACAAAAAAGGTATGTATCTTCTTGTCTAACTCCAGGGAAGATGTTAAATAAGCTAATTTCCCAAAATGTTGGAGTTTTCCTTTAACAACATTAAGACTTGGATGGACCTACAATTCCTCAATCTTAATGATGGTAAGACAGAGGTTATTGTGTTTATATTTTTATATTGCTTATATTCCTCCATATATTCATATTTATATATTTATTCCTGTTTATATACACACACTGTATATACTATATGTATATCTGTATATCCCATACCTACTCCTATTAGTTATACCACTGACCAGTATGGATTACTACCGTAGTGTATTTATACTTATATTTATCACTGTACAAAATAATACTGTACATACAAGTTCAAGTTCAAGTTCTTTAATAGTTGTCATACAGAAGTACAGAATACTTTCATACAAAATGCTTCTTACTATTACGCTACAGAGACTGTGCTAGACAAGATAGTATCAAATAACATAATATAGCATGTAATTTAGAAGAAGAAAAATGAGGTCACAGTGTTTGGTATAGACATATGTACAATGTTCTGAGTTACCATATAATATACAATACTATGCAGTGTACTAATGTACAGTACTATCTAGTGCAAAGCAGAAATGGGATGAGGTACAATTTTAGGTACAATTTACAGTAAGGTGTACGAGTTGTAGTGCAATCCTTCATCAATAAATATAAAGTGTGGGGAGTGGGTGCTACAGTGTGTTTGTTTAAAGTGGGTGTGTGCTATAAAGTGTGTGGAGTGGGTGCTACAGTGTGTTTGTTTAAAGTGAGTGTGTGCGTGTGGATGTGTGTGCTATGTGCGTTTGGTGGTTGTTGTTGTGTAGTGTTCATTCATTGTTCGTTTAGCAGCCTGATGGCCTGGGGATAGAAGCTTCTTCTGAGTCTTTCTGTGCTCGCCTTGAGACTCCGGTATCGCTTGCCTGACCGCAGCAGTTCAAAGAGGCAGTTGTTCGGGTGACTGGAGTCTTTAATGATTCTCTTAGCCTTGCCCTTGCAACGCTTGTTGTAAATGTTCTGGAGGGTGGGGAGCCCCCCTCCAATTGTGCGTTCGGCTGAACGTGTCACTCTTTGTAGTCTGCTTCGGTCTTGTGCAGTGCTATTCCCAAACCAGGAGGTGATGTTGCCGGTCAAGATGCTCTCTATTGTACATGAGTAGAAGTTCTTAAGGATCTTCTGACTGACTTGGAACTTCCTTAGGCGCCTGAGGAAGTAGAGGCGTTGTCGTGCCTTCTTCACAACACTGTCAATGTGTGTGGTCCATGTCAAGTCCTCGGATATGTAGGCTCCGAGGTACTTAAAGCTGTTGACTCTCTCAACCGGTGCCCCGTCGATGCTGAGGGGGCTGTAGTCCTTGACCCCCGACCTCCTGAAGTCCACAATCATCTCCTTTGTTTTGCTGACGTTCAGGGAGAGGCTGTTTTCCTGGCACCATCCCGCCAGGACCTTGACCTCTTCCAGGTAGGCCCTCTCGTCGTTGGCAGAGATCAGGCCCACCACCAGTGTCGTCAGCAAATTTGATGATTGTATTGCTACTCCGCTGAGCCACACAGTCGTGTGTGTACAGGGAGTAGAGGAGGGGACTCAGAACACAGCCCTGGGGGGCCCCTATGTTGAGGGTGATGGATGAGGAGGTGCAGTTGCCTGCTCTCACCACCTGGGGTCTGCCAGTCAGGAAGTCCAAGACCCACTGGCAGAGGTCATAGCCCAAGCCCAGGTCCCTGAGCTTGGCTATGAGTATGGAGGGGACTATGGTATTGAATGCCGAGCTGTAGTCGATGAATAGCATTCTCACATAGTTCCCCTGCCTCTTGTCCAGGTGTGATGCTGCTGTGTGCAGCACATGGGCTATGGCGTCCTCCGTGGACCTGTTGGGGCGGTATGCAAATTGCAGGGGGTCCATGTTGATGGGGAGGGAGGAGCAGATGTAGCCCTTTACTAGCTTCTCAAAGCACTTCATGGCTATGGAGGTGAGAGCTACAGGGCGGTAGTCGTTGAGGCAAGCAGGCTTGGATTTTTTGGGTACAGGGATAATAGTGGACTTCTTCAGGCAGGTGGGGATGACAGCCTGTTCTAAGGACAGGTTAAATATGTCAGTGAATACTGGGGCCAGTTGGTCGGCACAGACTTTTAGGACGCGGCCGGGGATGCCGTCCGGACCTGCTGCCTTCCTGATATTCACTTTTTTAAAGGTCCGCCTCACCTCATGCTCTGTTACCCTGAACACTGCGCCTCCATCAGCAGCCGACCCCCCCCCCCCCATTGCCGTGGCTTGTGAGCTGGTGTTGTTATTACCAGCATCAAACCTCGCATAGAAGGTATTGAGGTCATTTGCTAAGGAGATGTCACTGTTCAGTTTGAGGGAGGCGCCTTTGTAGTCTGTCATCGTTTTGAGCCCCTGCCACATAGCTCTAGGGTCAGCTTGTTCAAACTGGAGTTCAATTTTATCCCTGTAGCGCCGTTTGGCCTCTGACACTGTCCTCCTTACGTTGTATCGCGCCCCCTTGTGGTCATTCATGTTGCCTGCCACTAGGCCGTCGTTGTATGCTTTGGTGCGCTCTCTCAGAGCTTCACGGACGGATTTGTCTACCCAGGGTTTTTGATTTGGGTAAACTCTCATTGTGGTAGTGGGGATTGTTTCTTCCACCCTAGTACAAACATAGTCCAGCACTGTCTCCGTGTAGACATTAATGTTATCTGTGTCGCGGAACACATTCCAGTCTGTGCAGTGAAACACAGACCGGAGCGTCTCCTCTGACGTCAAATCCCATTTCTGCACCTCTCGCGAGACTACAGGAGTACTTTTAATTCTCTGTTTGTACTTTGGTGAAAGAAAGATTGACGCGTGATCTGATTTACCAAAGCCACTATCAGAATGAGCCTTGTAGCCACCTTTAAATTGCGTGTAACAGTGATCTAGGATGTTACCGCCTCTGGTGTTGCAAGTCACATGCTGATAGAAGTCAGGCAATACCTTTCTCAGATTGGCGCTGTTGAAATCGCCCAGCACCAAAATGGCGGCGTTAACGTTCGCCACTTGTATTCTATTTACCTCGTCGTGGAGTCTGGAGAGCGCGGCGTTGTTGCTGGCTTGCGGTGGAATATACACTCCGATCAGGATGATCGCCGTTAACTCCCTCGGGAGGAAGAAAGGACGACACTTGATGGTTATATATTCCAGGTCTGGGGAGCAGTGGTTGGATAATTCCTTCACGTTAGTTGGATCGCTCCAATTTTTGTTAAACATGAAGGCAATACCTCCTCCACGTTGTTTACCGGACTCTGATGTCCGATCCTTGCGATGGATAAAGAAGTGATCGGCCGGTTGAATTGCGTGGTCTGGAACCTCCGGTGTGAGCCACGTTTCAGTGAAGCAGAGAACGTTGCAGTCCCTAACGTCTCTTTGATATTGAATCCTTGCTCGGATGTCATCCAGTTTATTGTCAATTGATTGTACATTGGCTAGCAATATACTGGGTAGTGGTGTCCTGTGCCGCCTGGTTCTCAGCCTGTTACGGACTCCAGCTCTCTTTCCTCGCCGTCTGGGTCCTCTTTTCCTGGGATCAAGGAACAAAGGATCTGGTCCTAATCTCCGGAGAATTTCTTCAGGCCATTGTTGCGGTTCGGAAAGCTGGTCCAGTGAGTAATCCAGTTGGTAAGTTTCCCGTAATCCAATGTCTATGAGTGACTGACGGTCATATACATTAAATGCACCAACAGTTGGTACAAACAAAACTCTAAAAACTATAAATATTAACAAAAGTAAGCACAGTCTCGACGGAGCGCACAGACAGGCAGCCGTTCGTTGCGGCGCCATCTCGTCAAACATACAAACATACATACATACAATACAGTATGTATTAGCATATTACTCATTTGCTTCTTTATATACCACTTAATCACTTGTTCACATTTAATCACACTGTATATTGTTAATGCACTTTATTGTTACCTTGCACTCTGGTTAGATGCCAACTTATTTTACTGTACTGATGTGAGAAATACAAATACTCAACCCAAGAGGTATCTGGAATGGGACCTCAGTAAAAAAAAGTGCAAATCAAAGGTAAACAAATAGAAAAAGGTGTTTTCTTAAAAATGGGCTACAGGTATAATAAGGCTGAACAAAGGAGAGAGTAGCTATACAATAGTAGAAGAGATAATACAATAACTGACTCAAAAACAACGACAACATTGCTAAGGTATAATACCAATATACATGCAACAGTAGATTTCTCAGTTTGCACAGAATTAGGAAAATCTGCTGTTAGCATCTGTGCCCCGACACATAGAATACTTTAATATCCATTGGTCAGTTTAAATCTATAATGGCCAACCATTTCACCCCAGTCTGTAAATTAGAATTGTTTAATTGTTTGACTGTTCTGTACATTGTTTTTGTATCATGTGTTGTTCCTCTCGACGTCATTGTAAATGAGAGCCTGCTCTCAATGATCTTTCGAGATTAAATAAAGATTGAATAAAATAAAAGTTCCTGTGGCACAAACTGGGCTTATAGCAGTACGTTGGTGTGGGGAATTCCATTCATGTTGTAGAGTCTGCTTATTTTTCCAGAGCTGGTGACGGACGTAGCCAGGGAGCTCCGTGTCTCGGTTCCTTCGTTTCTCTGGAACAGTATAATCAATCCGGCCCTGTGTCACCTTGTGTGACTGTCACTTAAACCCCAGTAGTGTTTCCACAGGTTTGAATCATGTTACCTAATATTTGACTGAAGTGCAGTGGTGTCGTGTCCTAGACAGGTGTCTTTGCGATGACAGCTGAAAGGTGGGCGAGTAACAAAGTAGCACTGTTTGAAGCATGGATAAGCCTATACTACCTCCCCAGGAAGGATTCCCCTTTGGCCTGTAACTTTTAATTGTTACTCTATTGTATCTTATATATAACTACGATTAAATGTCAAATGGACATAGCATGTATACAGTGCTTTTATCCAAGTAAGTATACCAGTATGTGATACAACAGATTATTTGAGTAAATAATCCTTGCGTAATACCAGGAAACTGCAGGTAGTAAATTTGTAAGTGAGTCTCTAAAGCCTTAATTATAGTATAGTTTCTGGAAGCCGGGTGAAATTGCAAGTGATCTTAACTGGAATGTGACTTGTTCAGAGCTATGCCTTTTTCTTTTTTTTTTCAGGTGGATTTTGTCATACAGTCATTTCGCCCTATAGGTTTCCTCCAGGACTTCCGTGCACCACGCAAAAGTGATGAGTTAAAATGTCAACTCTGATCATTTAGGATATCTTGGTCAATAGTTTTATTAAATTAGCTAAATCAAATCAAATCAAATCAAATTTATTTATAAGGCCCGACAACACACGTTAATGTCCCCATGGGCCGAGGTCTTCTTTAAACAAGTCAAGAAGAAAACATAACAATAAGTCAAGAACAGAACAAGAACACTGTAACTGAGGGGTTACAAAACCCTGACTGTATTAAAGATTGTGATAGATTAAACCACTGCTAGGTATGTACTTTAATTACTGGCCAGACAGTACATCGAATAGATATGGTGGACACTCATAATAACACGGCATTGACAAAGAAATAGTATTTGAGGGTATTTTATTATTATGCAACATTAGGTTACAGAATGAGAATTAGGGTCGCGCTTGTATGGCGAAGAATATGCATAAAGTCAGTCAGTAGCATAAGTCACTGGGAATAGAATGATTCCTACGATGGGTACTAGGCTGACGCCACCTGGCGTATAATAGCAATTATAGAAGGCAACGCTGGTACCGCCTGGAGACACTGGGTTCCTCCCAGAGTTGTAAGGTCTGGAGGATAGAGGAATGTTCGGATACTCAGTCTGATTCAATGAAGAATAAGGGGATTCACGTACAGAAGCCAGTCCTTGTAAATCCAACGATCAGCAACAAAAGCAATAACTGTAATCCAATGCTCGATAGCAAACGATGATAGCCAGCTAGCCTCGGTCCATGAGGCCAGCCCGAATGTAAATCCTCACGAGGTTAAATCCCAAACGACAGTGGAGATTAACGATGCTCTTCTCCGGGTAACACGTTCCACAATCAATATAATCCAACCAGTAATGGTTCTGCAATCGCCGCCGCTGGTTCTCCTGTGCACATGTCCAGCAGGTTCTCCGACTAGGCCTCCTCGTGTGCTGGTACTAAGGTATTTAGTCCACGCGCACTGGCTAAGGTCCACTAGCTAACACGAACGAACCGCTGGGTAATGCTACACACGAACGAACTGTGGTTGGCACGATATACAGTAAATTAACGACTATTTACTTCACATTAAACTAAGTCGAACTTGACGTTACTGCATTAATCTGACACTTTACTATTCAATTCGCACGTGGTTCTCAACGCTCTGTTAGACGCACTGCTGCTCACTTCACTACACGTTGACTCGGGATGAACTTGATGAACATCTGGTTGAACAGCTACTGTTCGCACCTGCCGCAGCATATATACTTAAGTGATTATCTAGTCCCAAACCTCAGTTCTCGTCTCGAATCAATACGCTGTCTCCAGGCATGTTGCGACATGGGCTCGTCTTTGAACCTGACTTTGGGGGCTTGCGGTCTGGCGCCTACGGGCGTTATCCAATAAGGAGAGCGGATATTACTATGATTCGAACGCAGGCTTAAAGGGATATACCGTGTATATATAAATAATATACAATGTATATAAAACAATAAATGTAGATTCTCAGCTTTAATCTGGCCCTTCACAACAGCCGCACCTAATTAGTTAAGGGAGACAGATTAATAGTCCAGTCAACTGCTCAATATCTGTTGTGAGGAGTAGGGCAATCTACAAAGTCAGTGGGTCATGATCGTCATCAGGGGAGTCAGGGAGCTCTGGCAACTCTATCAGCCTCGCCACGGGTCGGGTGTAAGTCCGCCCTTGGACAATAACTTCTGCCGCTCTGACCTTCCCGTCGGCACCAGTGATCACTTTGCTTACGCGGCCGGCCGGCCACATAGCTCGGGGTAGTGACTGGTCTATGATCATAACGACTGTGTCCACTTTTAAGTTGTCCCTGTCCTTTACCCACTTCTGACGGGTTTGGAGGGACGGTAGGTAGTGGAGGAGGAAACTGTTCCAAAACTGGTCAGCCAATACTTGACTGTATCTCCACATTCTTCGGCCGTTCGCTTCTTCAGGTCTGTACACCGCCTGTGGAAGGGCAGGGTCCAGCCGCCCTATCAAGAGAGTGTTTGGGGTGACTGGGTCGACGTCTGCTACATCACTTGAGACGTACCCGAGGGGCTTTGAGTTCAATACTCCCTCGATCTCCGTGAGGACTGTCGTGAGGACTTCTTCCGCCACGGTCTGGGCCCCAAGCACGGCGTACAGAGCTGTCTTTATGGAACGGACTTCTCTTTCCCAGGTTCCCTCGAAGTGAGGGGCGTTCGGAGGGTTGAACTGGAACTCGATCTGAGAGGGAGCGAGGCGGGTCTTAAGTTCTGGGCCCATGGCCTGGAAGCTCTCTCTCAGTTCTCTTTCTCCGCCTTTGAAGTTTGTCCCTTGATCAGACAACAATGCAGACGGTTTCCCTTTTCTTGCTATAAATCTCCGGAGGGACATGAGGAATGAATCCGTACTCATGGTCTGCAGGAGTTCTATATGCACTGCTCGGGTGGTCATGCACTTGTATACAATGCCCCACCTCTTCTCTGTCCCTCTTCCTTTCTTGACGTAGAGCGGGCCGAAACAGTCCACGCCTGTGGAGTGGAAGGCCTTCTCGCCGAGTCGGAGGCGGCAGGGAGGCAGGTTGGCCATCATAGGTATACTGGGCTGTGCTCGCCACTTGCGACAGTCTAGACAGGTCCGCTGGAAGCGACGTACTGCTTCTCTTCCTTGCAGTATCCAGTAACGACGTCGGATCTCAGCGAAGACTCTCTCTGCCCCAGCGTGGTGCACATCCTCGTCGTATTTCTTTATGATAAGCTCTGTGACCTTGTGTCGACTGTTGAGGACGATAGGATACTTGACGTCATCCGTTAAGTCCGGGGCCCGTCTCAGACGACCACCCACCCTGATGAGGCCATGGGTGTCGAGCTCGGGGGCCAAGTGGAGCAGTCGGCTGTCTGAAGGGATTGGCTTTGTTCCCTGCAGGCAGTCTAGCTCATCTGGAAATGAGTCTCTTTGGGCTCGCTGTAGCAGAAGGAGTTCTGCCTCTGCGTAGTTCGATGCGTCAATGTCTGTAGTGGGGGGAACCTCAGGGTGGTGCCACAAGAATGTTTTTATCTGCACACTCTCAAAGGTTAGGCAGTCGTCTATGTTAGGGTCAGTGGGGGCTGGGATGTGCGTCAGCCCACAGAACATAGATTTCTTAATCTCTGCCTCCTCTTGACTAGCCTCCCGTGGGGTGGGGGTAGGCCACTCCTCCTCCGGGAGCTTGAGGAACTCAGGACCGTCACTGTAAATATTGGGACGTGTGAGGTCATCTAGGGACATCCCCCGTGTGATGACATCGGCTGGGTTCTGTTTGGTGTCAACGTACCGTCCAGCACGCTGATCCTACCAGGTCTTGAATCTCGGTGACTCTGACTCCCACGAAGACCTTGTATCTACAAGAATCGGACTGGATCCATGTGAGTACAGTCATGGAGTCTGACCACAAGATTGTCCTTTGCACCGTTATGGTGAGTTCACGTTGTATCAGCGTGGCGAGTTGCGCGCCTACCAGAGCTGCGCAGAGCTCTAGACGCGGGATCGATTGTTGCTTGCTGGGGGCTATTCTTGAGCGAGCCAGGACGAAAGCTGTGTGTACTTCTCCTCCCTCCTCTCGGGCTCGCAAGTAAGCCACCGAACCGTAGGCTACTTCCGAGGCGTCACTGAAGACGTGCAGGTCCATCTGGCACGTCTCCAGCCGCACTGTGGGTGGGAAGTAGCTCCGGCGAATGTTCACATTTTGGAGCGAGCTGAGTTCTCTCTCCCACTCTCTCCAGGTGGAAGCTAGGTGGTCGGGTATGGGGTCGTCCCAGCCCTGTTCCTTGTCCCACAGTTCTCGCACAAGCATCTTCGCCAGAGTGGTGTAAGGTAGGATACACCCCAGCGGGTCATATTGGCTTGCGAGTGTTCTGTATACGCTCCGTCTAGTGGTCGGTAGAGGGGTCGACCTTCCCTGCTCCTGGGTCAGGGGTGTGTGCTTGTAATGGAGCGAGTCTGTTTTGAAGCGCCAGACGAGGCCCAATGTCATTTCCTGTGCTTCACCTGGGGTGGTCGCCATCCAGGTCTCGCTGCTTGCTGCCTTTGTCTCTGGGGAGAGGCTGCGAAGTACTTGAGGGTCACTGCTGGCCCACTGCCTAAGATCGAAGCCGCCTTTGATCAGGGAGGCGCGGAGCTTAAGCAGGAGGGCTTCGGCTTCTTCTGGCGTCGAGACGCTTTGTAGACAGTTGTCCACGTAGAAACTCCTCTCTACGCTTTGTCTGACCTCCTCGTCAGCTTCAGGGTCTTCTGTCACGTGTTTTTGTAGTGCGAACGTAGCACAGCATGGGCTGCATGTGGTGCCGAAGGGGAGGACCTCCCATTGATAGATGGAGGGTTGCTCATCGTTGATCCTCTCTCTCCATAGGAACCGCAGCAGGGGCTTGTCCTCCTCCACCAGTCGCACCTGCAGGAACATCCCTTTGATGTCGCCGCTGATGGCCACCTTGTCTTGGCGGAAACGTAGTAGTACGCCGAGGAGGGAGGGGCCGAGTGTCGGGCCGGGCAAGAGCAATTTATTCAGGTTCTGTAGTCCGATCTGGTAGCTGCAGTTGAATACAATGCGGTTCTTGCCGTTGTGGTGGACCTTGTGGTGGGGCACGTACCAGGATTCAGTCGTCTGGTCTGCCTCTTGATTGTCAATTTTATTGATATGTCCCGCTGTGATCAGTTTGTCGATCTCAGCGCGGTACACAGTGGCTTGAGTGGGGTCCTTGGCTAGACGCCGCTCGGTGTTCAGTAGATAGCGTTCTGTCGCTTCTTTTGAGGCGTGGAGGTTGGGCATCCCCTCTCGCCTCAAGGGTGGAGTTGCGTATCTCATCACTCCGTCGACCTCGACCCTCTTTGTCTTCTGCTCGAGGAGAGCTATGGCATACGTGTCTTCCTTTGAACGAACTAGTTTCTTTTCGTTCTTAAAGGGCATCCATAGTCTCTCGACGTGCTGCAAGAGGGTGGTGTCGTCTTCGTTTATCCTCGTGTAGAGGCAGCGAGTGGCTGTCGGTCGGTTGGAAGACCCGGAGAGGGGGCCTTGTAGTGTCCAACCCAGGCGGGTCTTGACCGCTGCTGGACAGCCTCTGGGCCCGATGTGGACCTGGTCCGTTGGGACGATGAGGTGTGTGTGGTCGGATCCTATGAGCAGGGTCGGGGTGGCGCCGTCGATGGGCGGTATAGGTAGTTGACGTAGGTGCACGTATTTCTCCGTCAGCTGTGTGATGGGGTAGGTATACCGTGACAGACCTATGTCGTGGCTTGTGAAGGCGTTAGTGATGCTATACCGCTTCTCGGGCTGCTCGACCGCTGCTATCGTGAAGGAGACGTTTTCACCCTTTATGGTCTTTAGGTCTCTTCTAATGGTACGGATTGTCATTGTTTCTTCGGTACCCCGCAGACCCAACTGGGCTGCGGCGGAAGCGAGGAGGAGAGTCTTTTCCGACCCATCATCTAGGACGGCGTAAGTGTCCATGACCTTGTCCTCGTAGCTTAGGAGCACTCGGACCACCTTCAAGAGCACTCGGGAGCTCCCGCTCTTCGCAGGGTCTATATACATGACATTTACTCTCGAGCTGCTTTGTGGTACTGGTCTCCTCTTGTTGCTGTCGTGCAGGACCTCCAGGTGGGCGCCGTCGCACTTGCTGCATCTTTTCTTTAGGCGGCACTCAGCTGCCATATGGCTGCGCGCGCAGCGGAAGCAGTGGCGGTTCGCTTTGATCCACTGACTCACCTCGTCAGCGGTCAGCTTCTTGAAGGTGTCACATTGAGACAGCCAATGTTCATTTTCACAGTACTGGCAGGCAATCTTCCACTTTCCCTTCACGTGGGGGGTGTTGTGGTTCTTGTGCTGCGGCACTGACTCGGCCTGGTGCATAACTGTCACTGACCGGCGGTTGTCATTGAACGTCCGCGGTCCATCTCTAGGGCTAGAGCCACTCCACACGAATGTGTCCAGTCGTAGACTGCTGACCTCCCTGGCGAGGAAATCAGCCAGGCCTAGGAGGGATGGTTCTGGGCCGTTGGGGTCACGGTGGTCTTTCTGCCGCCGAAAACGCTCTTGACGGGCTGGAGGGAGCTTCTCCAGTATCCGCTCCACGTTAGAATTTGCATACAGTTCATATCTCCCCTTCTCCTTTTGGGACCCCAGCATCCCCACGAGGGATTGTACCTTGATAGAGAGGTCATCCAGTGCTCTATTGTCTTTGGCTGGGGGGAGGCGGTCGATATCTCGTATTTCTTGGATCACGTAATCCCATATGCGTCCATAGCGCGCGTCGAGGGCCACCAGAGCAGCTGAGTATGGGGTGCTTGAGTTCGAATATGCCAGCGCTATGTTATGCGCTCTGGGCACCTTGAGATGCTTGAGGAGGATGGCATATTTATAAGACTCGTCGTGGACATCGGACATTATAGTCTCTAAACACATGCGTAATTCTGTGTACTGTGCTCTGTCCTCGCGCGTAAAGTCTGGGAACGTCGGTGTTCCAAGGTAAGACGCCATGGATGGCTGGGACACCGATGAGCGTAGGGGGAGAGGCCTCCTGGGCGAGTCTCCCTGTATGGGTGGTCGTGGGTTAGTACTGGGTGGGTACCAGAGGCCGGGCCCCCAGGTGCTGCTCCTCGGTGCTGACTGTACATCAAACTCACCCTTGAGTTGGGTCGGGGGTTTGTAGCGCAGTGACTCGGGGCTGAAGTCGGGGCTGTACTGGGCCTCCTGGTCCAAAGTAGGTTCGTGCTGGTGGGCTTGATGTCCCTCCTCTTCCTCCGCTAGGTCTTGGAGTCTTCTAGTTAGTCTCTCGGCGACGTAGGCCGGTTCTTCCCGTTGGCTGGGTCCCGTATAGACCGGTCGGGGAGGGGGCTCGGCGGCGTAGGCAGGTTCTTCCTGTTGGCCGGGTCCCATGTAGATTTGTCGGGTAGGGGAAGGTGCCCTAGACCCGTGTCGTGATGATCTCCGGGAGCTCCGCGTGGAGGGGTGGGGGGTCGCCCTGGCGATCAATTGTTCTATCATCTGCGCCTGCAGCCGGTCGCGCTCCGCTTCGCGCTGTGCATTGGCGTGTTCTCGCTGGATGTTCTCTTCCGTTTGGAGGCGCCTCTCCTCCAGTCTGATGCGTTCGTGCTCACTCCGTTGTTGCGCCTGGAGGCGCTCTCGTTCCGCTGCAGAGTGTTCGCGCTCACTAAGGGCTTGTGCTTGGAGTTGCGCGTGGAGGCGCTCTCGTTCCGCTGCAGAGTGTTCGCGCTCACTAAGCGTCTGTGCTTGAAGACGCTCTTGTTCCGCTGCAGAGTGTTCGCGCTCACTAAACGCTTGTGCTTGAAGACAGTCGCGCTCACCCTGGATACGGTCTCTTTCGGTTGAAGCCGTCAGCGTGGCGATTAAGGCTTGCGCCAGTCTCTGGTCAGCCTCGCTGGGGGATGACACTGATGGAGGTGATCGGGCGCTGACAGGGCTTGGTGGAGACCTGTTCTCTTGGCGCGCTCCGAGGTCTATCTCTTGAGCGCGGTACTCTTCTCTTGGTTGCGCGCCGAGGTCTGTCTCGGGTGCGCGCTCTTGGGTTGGTTGTGCTCCGGGGTCTATCCCGGTGGCGCTTTCTTTATCCTGGGGCGCTCCGGGGTCTATCCCGGTGGCGCTGTCTTGAGGTATAGTCACGTCATGTCCCGCTTGGTCCCCCCCGTGAGCTAAGTCAGTTTCGTTTGAACCCACTGGGGTCTCTACTGGAGGGCCGACAAGTCGATAGGATTGGGCATGCTTAAACTATCCGTTTTATCCGTATTTAACGTCTTTTTAGATAAGCTAGGGGGTAAAACGAAAGCGAAGTCCTCCAGGTATGGAGGTGGCTGACGTTTGCGCCGCGGGCGCTCTAATTTGGGAGAGCCGTCTGGAGAGTGTCCACCGCTGGCCATATCAATATTAATATGATATTAAAGATTACTGATACCCTCCGGCTCGAAGGACCAATTGTAACTGAGGGGTTACAAAACCCTGACTGTATTAAAGATTGTGATAGATTAAACCACTGCTAGGTATGTACTTTAATTACTGGCCAGACAGTACATGGAATAGATATGGTGGACACTCATAATAACACGGCATTGACAAAGAAATAGTATTTGAGGGTATTTTATTATTATGCAACATTAGGTTACAGAATGAGAATTAGGGTCGCGCTTGTATGGCGAAGAATATGCATAAAGTCAGTCAGTAGCATAAGTCACTGGGAATAGAATGATTCCTACGATGGGTACTAGGCTGACGCCACCTGGCGTATAATAGCAATTATAGAAGGCAACGCTGGTACCGCCTGGAGACACTGGGTTCCTCCCAGAGTTGTAAGGTCTGGAGGATAGAGGAATGTTCGGATACTCAGTCTGATTCAATGAAGAATAAGGGGATTCACGTACAGAAGCCAGTCCTTGTAAATCCAACGATCAGCAACAAAAGCAATAACTGTAATCCAATGCTCGATAGCAAACGATGATAGCCAGCTAGCCTCGGTCCATGAGGCCAGCCCGAATGTAAATCCTCACGAGGTTAAATCCCAAACGACAGTGGAGATTAACGATGCTCTTCTCCAGGTAACACGTTCCACAATCAATATAATCCAACCAGTAATGGTTCTGCAATCGCCGCCGCTGGTTCTCCTGTGCACATGTCCAGCAGGTTCTCCGACTAGGCCTCCTCGTGTGCTGGTACTAAGGTATTTAGTCCACGCGCACTGGCTAAGGTCCACTAGCTAACACGAACGAACCGCTGGGTAATGCTACACACGAACAAACTGTGGTTGGCACGATATACAGTAAATTAACGACTATTTACTTCACATTAAACTAAGTCGAACTTGACGTTACTGCATTAATCTGACACTTTACTATTCAATTCGCACGTGGTTCTCAACGCTCTGTTAGACGCACTGCTGCTCACTTTACTACACGTTGACTCGGGATGAACTTGATGAACATCTGGTTGAACAGCTACTGTTCGCACCTGCCGCAGCATATATACTTAAGTGATTATCTAGTCCCAAACCTCAGTTCTCGTCTCGAATCAATACGCTGTCTCCAGGCATGTTGCGACATGCCTGGGCTCGTCTTTGAACCTGACTTTGGGGGCTTGCGGTCTGGCGCCTACGGGCGTTATCCAATAAGGAGAGCGAATATTACTATGATTCGAACGCAGGCTTAAAGGGATATACCATGTATATATAAATAATATACAATGTATATAAAACAATAAATGTAGATTCTCAGCTTTAATCTGGCCCTTCACAACAAACACCATAAGGTCCAAACATTTTTAGATGAATGCAAAAAAAATAAAAAATTAAAGAATGCAATCACTCCCAGACATACCCCACGCGAAGGTAAGGAAAAACTCACTAAAACCTAACAATAGGGAAAAAAGCTCCACAGGCAGTGTGGAGGAGAGAAACCTTAGAAGGGCCATTCAAGGGGGGATCTCCCTTCTTAGATGTTGGTGATAGTAGTGTTGCAGACGGACAGTTGGTAAGCATGCACTCATGTGTGTAGTGAAACACAGATGAGTGCATGCAATAGCAACTGAACATTTTGAAAGATTAAAGATAAAGCTAATAGCGATAGCAACTGAACATTTTGAAAGATTAAAGATAGAGCTGATAGTGGATCTATTTGAGGCACAGGGGCGGCGCAAAGAGGGTCACATCCTCCCCGTCTTAGTCACGGGACATTCAACACTCCGGTCATTGCTCAGGGACAGCCGGAGACAGGGAGATATGTGAATAATGTGTGAATAAATGTGAATGACTTGAGTCAATCTGAGGGGTGCACCCCCCTTGGGTGGTGGGGGAGAATTTTGGGTGTGTGTGTGTTTGTGTGTGTGGGGGGGGGGGGGCTTCTTACTATACTTATATAGCTTACTATATGTATACTATTACACTTTGTGCTCAAAGCTGCTCAGTTATGTAATGCAATAACAAAAACAACAAAAATAACACTTTTTGTCTACTGTAACACATTATAGTTGTCAAATGTGTGTACGGATCATTATTATTATGAAATGACTCATATACATTTTCTTTTTATACTAAAACTGAAACAAAATCTAAATATTTTCAAAAATAGGCAAGCTCCACTTCAAGCGAGAGGGCTCTGTGGAGAGGCACTGTGAGCATGCCAGCCCCACGTGTTCATGATTGAAGATTGCTAAAAACTAAACTGAAACAAGAAAACCCATTCTGAAAACAAACTTGGGAAAAAATGTATAAACGGAAGTGAAAACTAAAATGAAAAACGAAATGAAAATATATTCGATATTTTTTTAAAGTACAATAATAACCCTATCTGTGGGTGTGTGTTAAGTCATACACATTGTACTAATGAAGGTGAGACAGGAAGGGCCACATGCCTGGCCCCATCTAGCTTTTGTCTCTGCTATTTTTGGCTTGGAGGAAACAAATACATAAAGAGAACTCCATGCAACCTAAAGGCCTTATTTCAACTTCATATCGACTCAGGTTTATCTCTACATGTTCAGGAGACGCAGGTGCATAGAAACGTGATCATGGTCATGTCTCTAGTACCCCCACAACCCGACCTACAAGTGAATCTATGAAGGGGAGCAAAATATGGCAATAGGCTTATTTTGCGAAAACTTTTTTTTTTTTTTTTAAACAAAAGCACTCCATACCTTTAGGCCTAATAAGCTACAAAACAAAAATGTCTATCATCAAAACACAATTTAGGGATGTATAGGATTTTAATTTTTTTTATTGAGAATCGAGAATTTGCCCACCCAATTGGTACCAAAAAAGTGTTTGGCCCAAGGACTAGAAGAGCTATTGATTGTCAGGACTTCCAATTCGTGATCAGAGAATTTAAGCTTTCGTTTTCTGTCTGCCATTGTCCTAGGACATGCATACTGTTGCATGGGCAGTATTTATACTATTTACCAGCGAGCCAACTGCGCTGACAGATATCAAGAGCAAATTGCACTCCGCGAGCCAACTTTGCACACCAATTCCACCCTCCCCTTCCTGGTCATTGCTCGCATGTGCCCCCCACTGGTCGGTCTAGGGAGGGTTGATAGATACTATCACATGTCCCCTCCAATACATGCAGAGTCAGCCAGCCACTTCTTTTCAACTGCCAGCACGGACTCTCATTGGTGAGGTGTAACGTGTGGGAGGCTCACACTACCCTCACCATTTCCCTTCCTCGCTGTGCAGGCGCCCTGACCGACCTGTAGGAGTCGCTGTTTACAACGACCAGATTACCACCCACCAATTGAGCCAGCTGACAGCCGGATTCGATACCAGTGTCTCTCGCGTTGGTGACGAGCGCTTAGTCCGCTGCACCACCCAGCCGCCTTACTCTTGACTCTCTTGTAAACCCTCGCGATACTGCCCCTGTTGTACCATCGCCTGCTCTCTGTAACGATTTATTTTCTTTCTTTGTTGATCAAAGTCTCTTCGGTCTGTACCCTCTCTTGCTGCCCCTGACCCCTCTGTTCCACCTGTGTGCCCAGCTGCTATTGAAGAGTTTAAGCCCATATCCTTGTCCTCACTGTCTGATGTTGTTCGTGAGTTGCGGCCCACAAACTGCCTCTCTGACATTGTTCCCTCTCGCCTTTTAAAAGAGGCATTTGACTCAGTTGGCTCTTTTATTCTTGTTTTGGTGCATGCCTGTTTTAGTTCAGGAATTTTTCCAGTTCCTTTTAAACATGCTATAGTGCAGCCACTTATCAAAAAACCTAATTTGGACCCCTCTGTTCTCTCAAACTTCAGGCCCATCTCTAAACTGCCCTTGGTAACATTAGACTTGACCGCTGCCTTTGATACTGTGGATCATAAGACCCTTTTATCCCACCTAGAACAGTGTGTTGGCATCAGAGGTGCTGCCCTTATGTTACTTCAGTTGTACTTGACTGAGTTTCTCTGTCCATCTGGGCGTTCCCTAAGCCCAATGCATGCAGAGAGACAAAAAAGGTATGTATCTTCTTGTCTAACTCCAGGGAAGATGTTAAATAAGCTAATTTCCCAAAATGTTGGAGTTTTCCTTTAACAACATTAAGACTTGGATGGACCTACAATTCCTCAATCTTAATGATGGTAAGACAGAGGTTATTGTGTTTATATTTTTATATTGCTTATATTCCTCCATATATTCATATTTATATATTTATTCCTGTTTATATACACACACTGTATATACTATATGTATATCTGTATATCCCATACCTACTCCTATTAGTTATACCACTGACCAGTATGGATTACTACCGTAGTGTATTTATACTTATATTTATCACTGTACAAAATAATACTGTACATACATACAATACAGTATGTATTAGCATATTACTCATTTGCTTCTTTATATACCACTTAATCACTTGTTCACATTTAATCACACTGTACTGTATATTGTTAATGCACTTTATTGTTACCTTGCACTCTGGTTAGATGCCAACTTATTTTACTGTACTGATGTGAGAAATACAAATACTCAACCCAAGAGGTATCTGGAATGGGACCTCAGTAAAAAAAGTGCAAATCAAAGGTAGACAAATAGAAAAAGGTGTTTTCTTAAAAATGGGCTACAGGTATAATAAGGCTGAACAAAGGAGAGAGTAGCTATACAATAGTAGAAGAGATAATACAATAACTGACTCAAAAACAACGACAACATTGCTAAGGTATAATACCAATAAACATGCAACAGTAGATTTCTCAGTTTGCACAGAATTAGGAAAATCTGCTGTTAGCATCTGTGCCCCGACACATAGAATACTTTAATATCCATTGGTCAGTTTAAATCTATAATGGCCAACAATTTCACCCCAGTCTGTAACTGTTTACATTTTTTTGAATTGTTTAATTGTTTGACTGTTCTGTACATTGTTTTTGTATCATGTGTTGTTCCTCTCGACGTCATTGTAAATGAGAGCCTGCTCTCAATGATCTTTCGAGATTAAATAAAGATTGAATAAAATAAAAGTTCCTGTGGCACAAACTGGGCTTATAGCAGTACGTTGGTGTGGGGAATTCCATTCATGTTGTAGAGTCTGCTTATTTTTCCAGAGCTGGTGACGGACGTAGCCAGGGAGCTCCGTGTCTCGGTTCCTTCGTTTCTCTGGAACAGTATAATCAATCCGGCCCTGTGTCACCTTGTGTGACTGTCACTTAAACCCCAGTAGTGTTTCCACAGGTTTGAATCATGTTACCTAATATTTGACTGAAGTGCAGTGGTGTCGTGTCCTAGACAGGTGTCTCTGCGATGACAGATGAAAGGGGGCGAGTAACAAAGTAGCACTGTTTGAAGCATGGATAAGCCTATACTACCTCCCCAGGAAGGATTCCCCTTTGGCCTGTAACTTTTAATTGTTACTCTATTGTATCTTATATATAACTACGATTAAATGTCAAATGGACATAGCATGTATACAGTGCTTTTGTCCAAGTAAGTATACCAGTATGTGATACAACAGATTATTTGAGTAAAGAATCCTTGCGTAATACCAGGAAACTGCAGGTAGTAAATTTGTAAGTGAGTCTCTAAAGCCTTAATTATAGTATAGTTCCTGGAAGCCGGGTGAAATTGCAAGTGATCTTAACTGGAATGTGACTTGTTCAGAGCTATGCCCTTTTTTTTTTTTCAGGTGGATTTTGTCATACAGTCATTTCGCCCTATAGGTTTCCTCCAGGACTTCCGTGCACCACGCAAAAGTGATGAGTTAAAATGTCAACTCTGATCATTTAGGATATCTTGGTCAATAGTTTCATTAAATTAGCTAAATCAAATCAAATCATATCAAATTTATTTATAAGGCCCGACAACACACGTTAATGTCCCCATGGGCCGTACAGGTCTTCTTTAAACAAGTCAAGAAGAAAACATAACAATAAGTCAAGAACAGAACAAGAACACCATAAGGTCCAAACATTTTTAGATGAATGCAAAAAAAATTTAAAATTAAAGAATGCAAGCACTCCCAGACATATCCCACGCGAAGGTAAGGAAAAACTCACTAAAACCTAACAATAGGGAAAAAAGCTCCACAGGCAGTGTGGAGGAGAGAAACCTTAGAAGGGCCATTCAAGGTGGGATCTCCCTTCTTAGATGTTGGTGATAGTAGTGTTGCAGACGGACAGTTGGTAAGCATGCACTCATGTGTGTAGTGAAACACAGATGAGTGCATGCAATAGCAACTGAACATTTTGAAAGATTAAAGATAAAGCTAATAGCGATAGCAACTGAACATTTTGAAAGATTAAAGATAGAGCTGATAGCGGATCTATTTGAGGCACAGGGGCGGCGCAAAGAGGGTCACGTCCTCCCCGTCTTAGTCACGGGACATTCAACACTCCGGTCATTGCTCAGGGACAGCCGGAGACAGGGAGATATGTGAATAATGTGTGAATAAATGTGAATGACTTGAGTCAATCTGAGGGGTGCACCCCCCTTGGGTGGTGGGGGAGAATTTTGGGTGTGTGTGTGTTTGTGTGTGTGGGGGGGGGGGGGAGGGGCTTCTTACTATACTTATATAGCTTACTATATGTATACTATTACACTTTGTGCTCAAAGCTGCTCAGTTATGTAATGCAATAACAAAAACAACAAAAATAACACTTTTTGTCTACTGTAACACATTATAGTTGTCAAATGTGTGTACGGATCATTATTATTATGAAATGACTCATATACATTTTCTTTTTATACTAAAACTGAAACTAAATCTAAATATTTTCAAAAATAGGCAAGCTCCACTTCAAGCGAGAGGGCTCTGTGGAGAGGCACTGTGAGCATGCCAGCCCCACGTGTTCATGATTGAAGATTGCTAAAAACTAAACTGAAACAAGAAAACCCATTCTGAAAACTAGCTTGGGAAAAAATTTATAAACGGAAGTGAAAACTAAAATGAAAAACGAAATGAAAATATATTCGATATTTTTTTAAAGTACAATAATAACCCTATCTGTGGGTGTGTGTTAAGTCATACACATTGTACTCATGAAGGTGAGACAGGAAGGGCCACATGCCTGGCCCCATCTAGCTTTTGTCTCTGCTATTTTTGGCTTGGAGGAAACAAATACATAAAGAGAACTCCATGCAACCTAAAGGCCTTATTTCAACTTCATATCATGTCCTTCCTACCAATATCCTCCTGAGACCCAGCAATCAATTTTTGTACACTGTAGTGCCCATTGGTTTTTGCTTCGTTCTTCTAATACTATACATATCACTCTATTGAGTCCCGACGTTCCTTACTGAGAGAAAATGGTGGTTTTTTCAATGTATATTTGGTTATAAACTGATATAAAGAGACGCTTTAAGAGGGTAATATCATCATCATCACGGGATGATATTGACGGTGGTGGAAACCAGTGGTTTCACAGGCACAGGCCGCGTCAGTGTTTTGTTTTGCATTCCTTGTAAGAACAGAGATAACGGAGTGGTACAGAGCGAGGGAGAGGGGTGACCTCTTTAATGCAACAGTGAATGAAACGTTTAATGGTGTGAAAGGTTATTAACGCAGTTGTCATGACAACGCGGCACATGATAACCAGAAAGGGGTGGGCCGTCATTTCTACGACGAAGATCTATAAGTCGAACGGTGTTTCCGGGTGTAAGGCAGACTAAAATCTGACTGAGACTAAGAGGGAAGAAACCAGGGCCCTCATTCATCAACGTGACGTAGAAAATGTTCTATTTCCACACGTAAGCACAGAATTTAGAATCAGTGCACGCACAAAAAAAACTGGATTTACCACACGTGCGTACGCAGGTTCTACGCACACCTGTCATGATAAATATCACCTTGGCCCTGCGCCGAGGCTCGTGCACACTTTCACGTATTTGCATACCAATACCGCCCCGATTAACCATATACGGTAATGGACACCCCCATGAAATGTGGAAGAATGGACTAAACCGAGGGAAGCGTGTTATGAGACAGGCTGACAGACGTGTACACGTACGGTGATGTCGGATATGATATCTATTAACCATTGCTGCATGGGCAGCGCAAACACTAATAAAGACCGTGCTGGAATATGACTGCCTTTTTCCGTTTTGTTTGATTAATACCCAGGGATTAAAGTTCTCCTCAATTTTATTCCAAATCGCGACGGATTTTCCGTCAATTTTCTACCTGCTGCTGATGATTTCTAGAGGCATACAATCTATTTTGATGTCAGTATTGGGTAGCCTATATAAACAATAATACGAGAGCATATACAAGAACAACGCCATGTGTAGCCTGCCTATATGTGATCAATACAAACATGAACTTGAATTCCATCATGTCTGTGTGCGGGTCACTGCGGGAACTCACAAGGCTGTTGTCACAATGTAAATAAGAACGTGCACTGAAAAGTTACAGTATGTAGTTGGTTGATTATTTGTATGACAGTCAGTAAACCCTTGCAAAAAGTATCCGTTTTATTTAATGAATTGAAAACATGCAGCATGCCTTTCCTCCCGGCATGCAGCAACAACATGTATCAGGCAAATGCGCATCGCAACATTGACTGAGTGGAATCCCTTTCTATTCACATAACTGCATTTGTGATGGAGCTTTGACAGCTACAGTAACAGTCTATTGCTCGATCCATCTCCAATATCACGGTGGACCGTGCCGGTGGCAAAGACCCGAGGGTGGAGAGGACTTGAATGAATTCCATCATCATATTTATATGTTGTGTCTGTCCACTATGTTTGTTATTGCAAGGGTTTTGTAATACACATACACCCTGGTGTCATTGCAATGCGTTTTTTATTCTTTCTTATACAGTAAAAAGGGGGAAGAACACTATATCGTGGGTGTTCATATGACTTGTATTCTGCTTACAGCTTCGAAATTCCACTTGTTTCGTTTAACGTAAAGCCTTTTAAATATAATCAAAACGTTCCCGTGTTTCTGCGGTCTGTGCGCAGAATAATAACGAGTTGAGCTACGCGGAGCGCAGTCAGTCAGTACACCCCGCATATTCCGATAACGCTATATAAACCATGCTGCATTCATTCTGAGAGAAAGATCTATTATTCCAAATGCTATTTATAGGGTTTTGACCATAATTACACTACTGTTGCTATTTTACAATGAACTATAATGAATTACGGTTCATACAGAACATGCCAGTGTTGAAACTAATGCACAGAAGCTCATTTCCTTGTTGTAATAATATATTCTACCAACGGGCGCCAGGTACGCATGGTCCGAGCTGTGCGTAAATATAAGCACGAAGTCAAGTTCAAGTTGAAATTGATGAATCCCACACTCTGCTTAGAAATGGTCGTACGCACAGCTTAAGCACATATCTGTGCGTAAATCACGTTGATGAATGAGGGCCCAGGAGAGACTCTCTCTCCTCTTATCACAGAGGGGGGGGGGAGGAAGAATGCCACATCATCATTAGCTTCGGCTACCACGAGGAGGGTTAGGCTAAAGACCAGGCCTGAACACTAATGGACTGAATAACAAAAGGACGATAGACGAACACACCGAAAGATCATTAGAATCTTCAAGGACAATACAATCTGTTAACATCTGAGCTGAGGTTTCTGTTTATCAAATAAAACCACGCTTTTCCTTGTAATGTATTTCACGTTGTCGAAGTGTCGGATTCTTACGGAGGTGGAGAATTATTATGGTTTGCGGATTGTACTAACGGGGTGAGATAAGGATCTTATCTGCCAGTATCGGAGACGTCAGGACCATTAAAATGACACAACGCAGAGGAATTGGATGGAGAGCCAACCAGACGAAGACGTGATACTGGCCAGTTTGATCAGGATCTAACATTACAGAGGACAACCGTAGCTTTTCAATGACATATGTTGGGGTGTGAGTGTGACCATGCAAACTTGTCTTTTTAGTCTTTTCAAAATGGCTGCCAACACAAAAGGCACATTGCACGGAAATAATTTAGATACGCATGATATTCATATTTTAAATGTTTTTTAATGTTATATTTTGATTGTTTTTAGTAAGTAAACACCAAAGGAGCATTGAGAGTTGTCAGAGTTAAACATATTTATTTTCAGAGGAAAAACATTAATTGATTAATGTACTTTGTAGTGCACATCAGGACTTACTGTGTTTGTTTCATATTTATTTAGTAGACAGCTCTATGTCAGAGTGTGAGAGACGAAAGACGAAGGGTCAGATGAAGTTGACCAAGACGAAGAGCCAGATGAAGTTGATGAAGACGAAGGGCCAGATGAAGTTGACCAAGACGAAGGGCTAGATGAAGTTGCTTGACTGATACTGGTCTACTTTGACCGGTATTTAACCAATTCAGAAGAATCTAATCTTTTCTTCTTTGTCACACACCGTATAGGCCAGTGAAAAGACAATGTGAATGTGGATTTTCTTTTCCTGGGTCTCAGGAGAATATGGCACAGTGCCATCAACCTAGATCATTAGCTACGTATGTCACTTGTTACTTGATAGCCCACTATCAGGCGTATCACCTGCCAAGATGTCTGCAACGAGGATGTCCTGGAATACTATGGACAACAAATCACATTCAAAAGTTTCAATGAATAGTTTGTTTGTTTACTTTAAGAAAACGCTTTTTAAATAAATTTTTTTTTATTTATAAATGTTTTACTTTGCACCAACTATGTTTTAAATTAAACAATCAGAGTAATCCATAGACATTAAAGATGCACTGTTTTTCAGGTTTCTTGAAAGGCGCTATCTAAATTTGATTTATTATTATTATTATTTTGCTCTCCTCTCGGTGACGTCACCGGAAGGAATCTCTCAGAGTGCCGATGTGGCTGAGCTCTCGAGGTGCAGAACTACGTCGGTGAGTTAGATGTCAGATCATCACACGTCCTCCTCACAACAGAACTATGTCTGTGAGTTAGATGTCCGATCATCACATGTCCTCCTCACAACAGAACTACGTCGGTGAGTTAGATGTCTGATCATCACACGTCCTCCTCACAACAGAACGACAGGATGAAGGTTGAAAATCGCTGAAGTGCCTTTTTAATACATTGATGTTGGAACATTTCACAGTAATATGAGGACATTTCTTTGAACATGCATTTCCTATTTCAATACTGAGTTTCCCCCACCACCTCTTTCATTACAAGGTTTACTACACACTGGTGTGCTGTACTAATAGACTCAAATTCATATTTATTTTTGTTAGAAATATCACAAATGATCTGAGAAAGGTATTCCTTACAAACAGTGTGTGTGAGAGAGAGAGAGAGAGAGAGAGAGAGAGAGAGATAGAGAGAGAGAGAGAGACACTAATACATGATGCCAAAAACTGTTTCCATTGCAAAAAAATAACCCTGATATGTTGTAACACCTGTCTACAGACACAGTGCACATGAATCATTAATCTAAATGTCAAGCTGTCACAATGGGGAATTCTTGTAATGGCCCTCTGCACTTTTTTGTATCGATGAAGTTGTTTTTGGTATTTTCAGCTGTCACGCAAACCTTGAGATGCTATCTTGTCAATCGTAAAATCTGAAATACTCTTGCCAAATCAGGAAGTCCTGGGTTATGTAGGGGTGAACAGGGCACACCCCAACGCTGCAGGCTGAATGTAACAGGGACGCCTGAATATTTTCCGCAACAAAGTTAGTGTTTCCGCGTCTCTGATTGGCCAGGTCATGTGACATGTACGCCCAATCATGGCACCGCAAGTTTTTGGATGGTTAAGCTTAGGCGCTCTTTCGAAGTTGGTTAAGGTTAGAGTTTGTCTTAGAGCATGGCGATAGAACGCCTGCCCTGATTCCAAACTCTAACCTTAACCAACTGCGAAAGAGTCGCCTAAGCTTAACCAGTGATAAACTAGGCGTTAGGTAGTTTGCAGGCTGTTCGACCCGGAAATAGGCACAGAACTTGCCGTCCCACGATTGGCGCACATGTCACATGATCTGGCCAATCAGAGCACAAAACTCGAACCCATTGTCTTTTGGCCAGTCCGGTGAATATTCAACAGCATGAAAACCTCCTATTCTGGTATGTTCATACATCCTGAGAAGAGTTCCCGGTAGTAATTAGGCCTATTCAGTTGACGGTAAGCTCCAGGAATATCTTAAATGTTATCTCTGGTGGCTACACTCCCTTTGTCTGTTGTTTTTATTGTGATGTCCTTATTGTCACACAGATGCCTTAAGAATAGATTCTTATGTGATAAGAATACAAAATGTAGACTATCCTATGGCCAAACATCTCAGAGAGGTAGATGGAAGCGATTTATCCACTTTTTCTCCCATTTTCTATTTTTCTCCCATCCCAATTTTCGTATCATCCAATTCAACCCTCCCCTGTCTTTGAACGCTGTTTCATGCCTCCCACAAGCCGGCTGCAATGTGGACTAAGTCATACATAGCACGAGTCCCCTCCGATACTCGAGGTAACAGCAGTCGCATCTTTCCACCTGCGCGGCTCGATCTTTCAGCGTCAGGGGTCTGGGCTTTGGAGGGGCCCCGCCCCCGTCGCTTCCTGATTCTACTGTGCAGGCGCACCAACCGACCTGTAGGAGTCGCTGTCCACAACGCCCGATCCCCACCCATCAGTTTCCATCCCCCTAATACTGCCAATGTGTATTAGTGCGGACGACCAGCTAAACTGAAAGCAATGTGGAGCGCTGGGCTCGAACAGGGAGGCAAACCTGTTCGAGCCCAGTCTCCAGTATTCGTGGTGAGCGCCTTGCCCACTGCACCACGTAGCCGCCCTTTACATTCCTTTTTTTATGATGAATTATTTATGACATGAAGCCACAAATCAATGCAGTTATTACATACCTTTTATTAGAACAAATGTGGTTTGTCAGGATAGGCAAGTATGCAGTTGGAAATGTCCATTTGAACATATGCAACTGAGGCCTATCCTGGTGGCTGAGGGAGGTCTGTCATTGTTAGAACAATAAATTCACGCGGTTAGGTGGTCGAGCGGAGATTGCGTTCGTCACCAGCCCCGGAGCTGTGAGCTTGGTTGTTCGAATCCAGCTCACAGCTCCGGGGTTGTCACCAGCTTGGCTGGCCGTCTGCACTGATACAATTGGCTGTATCAGAGGGTGGGAGAAGCTGGCGGGGTGGGTCCGGGTCGTTGTAAACAGCGACTCCTACAGTTCGGTCGGGGCGCCTGCTAAGCGCGGATTGGACGTGAGGGGGATAGTGTGGTCCTCCCACACGCTACGCCCTCTCAATGAGAATCCGCGCTGCCAGGTGAAAAGAGGCGGTGATTGGCTGGACGTGTGTTGGAGGAAGCACGTGGTAGCCTCCACTCTCCCAAATGATCTGACTGTGGGGGGTAAAGCGCAGCGACCAGGAAGGGACTGGGAATTGGCATACGACTAACATTGGGATGGGAGAAAATCGGAGGAAAAATGGAGGGGGAAAAAAAAAAAAAAAAAAAAAAAAAACAATAAATTCATAATGAAACACAAGGAATAGTTAGATAGGCCTATCCTGAGGACTGAGGCCTATCCTTGTGGATGAAACTGAGGCCTATCCTGGTGGATGAAAATCTCACCATTCACACAACAATGCAAAAAAAAAACGTGCATGAAATTACCTGATGCCATGACCTAAAACTCTGTTTTCCACTGTTTTCATGTCGACGGCCGCATGGAGCTCTCCGTGGTCTTGATTAACAGATAAAATACTACACTCATGCACGTGGACCAAGTATCTCTGGGCATAGAAGAAGAAGAAGGAGGAAGAGGAATCAGGAATAAGGAATACTATTCTTTGAAAGGAGCACGATAAGTTCCCCCTGACGCTCGCTTACGTCACAGCCTGCTGAACATGTTTGACCGCGGGACTTCTTCCCTGCATCACACTGGACAGTCTCCTCCCCATATGATCACGGTATAAATGCTGTCAATCTGCTACAGACATTGTGTGCACAGCTTCTCTAGGCCTCTCGTGGAGGAAGTGATTTCAGCGTGCCGGAGGATACAAGGTATGGTAATAACAGCAGCTCCGACTGTGTCAGCATTATTTTAGAATAACATTCTGGCTTTGATGTATAGTTTATTGTCCTTCTTTTCTTTAAGTGTATCTCAGGATGGGTATTTCTACTCGCGTTTTCAATTTATGGTACTTTTTGTTTGCTATAGTCAGTTTGTGACATTGTGACAAATTGTGTATCTGATTTGTTTTTCTTATGATAGAGGAATGTAAAATAAAATAAAATAAAATAGGTCAATAGGTTGAAACCAGTAAATTGTTTATGTTGTCTACAATTATGCTGAATTGTTTATAGAAGTCTCTCTTTGAAATGATTATTTTACACTAGTGATGATGGATAGTGTGTGTCTGTCTGACAAGAGACAATTTGCATTTCTCAGAAAGATGAAAGGTTTTCCATGCCTGCTGGCCGCGGCCCTGTGTCTGTGCTCTCTGAGTCAGGTCAATGCAGGTAAGCCATACAGCATCTTCAGATTCACATTCAGATTACTTTAATCGCAATAATGTTTACAAATACAGTACAGTACAGTGCATACACTTTTTTTTTCACAAATAAAAAAGTGCAAAACAGGACAAAACAGTGAGACAACGACAAGACAATAAAGTGCAATGGCCGAGGACATGTTGTTGTCAGTGCAAAATAAAGTTTCAAATTCCAGCCCTAGCAGCTCGCCATGAGGGAGGGGGGCACCTGACTCATTTACTAGGCGAGCTGCTGAGGGGAAGAAACCGAGTCTGTGGCGGGTTTTCAGTGTCTTGGGCAGCCGTAGCCGCTTGCCGCGGGGAAGCAGGGTGATGAGGTTGTGACCCGGGTGGGCGGGGTCTGCCATGATCTTCCTCGCCCTCCTCAAGGCCCTGGTGGAATGTAGGGACTCGAGGGAGGGAAGGGAGCCGCCGAAAACGTTCTAGCTGTAAACTAAGCGAATCCTTGAGACAAAGGTCTATACAAGTCACTTTCAGTGTGAATGTGTCACAGCACCTGGAAGTACTCAACCTCTCCTGTCTTTAACTATGATTGTAACTATGATCTAACTTGCCAATGCCACCTTGAGCTCATTCAACTTAAACTTAAAAACGGACTTACATGGTTCATCGTCTGAAGAATTCCAATCACAGGAGGTTTTTAATTGAAGGAATTTTGTTGGATAGATGGCTAATTGTTAAGATAAAACTGTGACATAATGACAAATGCATTGGGCATCTTTCCACAGATACTGACACTGAATGTGAATCATATGTCCATTCACACATTAGTCTTATTAAATAGCAATCAGTGTTCCTACTCCTACTGCAAGCACTTGGTAAAGTTATGTCTAATTAATTAGATAGGATTACTGAGAAGCTTGTGAAATTTCAGTGGCAACATTTCAGAATAGGTTTTGTAATACTATAATGAATGTATGAATATGGTACAGGTGAGTGATAACTGAAAAGTAACAATGTTGGAATGTTGATACAGATGCAGAAGCACACTTAAGACGGGGCTTCATCCAGAGCGCCGTGAATGACGCCATGGCGAGAGTGGACGTAGATTATGAATATTCCAGGACAGAGTGAGTATACAAACCCACTGACATGGTAGAGGCGCTTACTTTACAAATGTTATCTGTAAGAGATCACTAATTACCTCATTGAAATTGCAATCAGAAACGTAATCCATTTGCTTTCACTAACTCACATAATGTAAGTTTATTTTCTTTGTTATTACAGTACTTTTGGATTTGTTTGCCTCCAACATCCATTGAATATGAAGCTATGGATTTATGATGAATGTCTTTTTAACCCTTCTTTAACCCTGTAATCTAAACTTTTTACAGTTCCTGCAATGGATTACCTACCGACTAATAGCCATTGGACTTGATCAACTAATACATGTAAAATTGTGTTTCCCACATGTAACCATGCAGAAGGACCTCTTTAACCCTTTTATTACTACATTATAGAATTCCGCCTGGGTCTTTTTTGTATTATTTGCAGGGGTGCGTTGCTGATTCCAAAGCTGGTTGCACAGTGTTTTAATGACGCCACGTGCATGCGCGCTCCCACGCATGCGCATAGATGTTCCCTCGCATAAGCACAGACTAAAGACAATGCCTAATTGCCTCTACGAATGGAATGTAACACATTTCATTCACAAGTTTTGTGTGAATGTATCTGAGAACGTATTTGAACACACCTGATGACCTGCGCTATTGTTATGCAAAGTAGCCAGGAGGGTACTTAGCGAGTTGGTGCATCAGTCGAGTGCAGCGCATTCCCGTGTGCAACCCCGTCCCATGAGCAACGCACCCCTGATTATTTGGAGATGTGGTTATCATCTTTCTGGAAATAACTCATTCAGCAGACACCCCCCCCCCCCCAAAAGAAATTGAAATAAACGTTTTTTTTTCTCTCTGCATAAATACAAGATAGTATCAATTTCAAACCCTACCTGTAAATAATATCATGGCTACTGTCGGCCTACATCCGGGTGTGTTCCAACTCAAACAGACTCAAGACTCCTGTTCGCTTTGAGACGTCGGCACGTTGACAGCCACTGGCTCTGAAACACAAAAGGCATGAGACAAACTCAACCAGGTGATGGATGGATTCTCTGATTTCTCTTCCGGCATAGGAGCTTAGCGCGTGTGCGGAGGCATGCAGCCACGCCCTCTGACATCCTGCGGCTGATGAAGCAGCCTTCTGGTCAGACCCGGACAGCGGTGCGCGCTGCTAACTACATGGAGAATGCCATCCACCTGATCCAGAAGCGGTCCCTATTGGGGCGCCAGATAAGCAAGCGCTCCATTAACGCAACAGGTCTGTTCTTCTATTTTTATTTAACCTTTATTTAACCAGGCAGGTCAGTTAAAATGTTTAAACAAATGATTATTTTCAATGACGGCCTGGCGAGAGGACAAAAGGTCCCCTCGAAGGGTATAAGGGGAAGGGGCCAAGATTTTTTTTGATTAAATAAAATTTTATAAAATAAATAGAAACGAGACACATACATACATCACAGAGGTAAGGGAATAATTAAAACACACATCAAACAACCAAATAAAATTACAAAGGGGCATACATGAAGCAGAACAGTCAAATCACAGGCTGTGTGACAGTTGCAGGTGTGTGTAAACAACTCTGTGATAGAGTCCTTAAAAGTATAGTGAGGGGGATCAATTTGTTCTACAGTCTTTTATCCTGGCATTTTCAGGTGCATAATAATGAGAAGCTAACTGTATTCTTTTTTCCCACCTCTGCCATTCAGATCTGATCTCTGAGGAGGACCTGGAGACCATTGCTGAGCTGACTGGCTGCTCTGCCAGGTCTCATGCTCCTAACTGCAAAGCCACGCCCAATGTGGACAAATACCGCCTTGCCACCAGTGCCTGCAACAACAGGTGCGGAAGCTGCCTAGCAACATATCTGTCAAGTCAGGTTGATTATTATCATTATTTGATCATCTTTATTTCCATTGTTCCTGGCAGACCTATTTATTTATGTACTTAGAAATTATTATTTGATACTTTTAAACCGCTGTGATTTTTGGTGTGTTATTGTTTCAGTGCTGAACAGTGACATCTCCTTAGCAAATGATCTCAATACCTTCTATGCGAGGTTTGAGGCTGTGAATAACAACACCAGCCTACAAGCCACGGCAATGGGGGGGGGGGGGGGGTCTGCTGATGGAGACTCAGTGTTCAGGGTAACAGAGCATGAGGTGAGGCGGACCTTTAAAAAAGTGAATATCAGGAAGGCAGCAGGACCGGACGGCATCCCCGGCCGCGTCCTAAAAGTCTGTGCCGACCAACTGGCCCCGGTATTCACTGACATCTTTAACCTGTCCTCAGAACAGGCTGTCATCCCCACCTGTCTGAAGAAGTCCACCATCATCCCTGTACCCAAAAAATCTACGCCCGCTTGCCTCAACGACTACCGCCCTGTAGCCCTCACCTCCATAGCCATGAAGTGCTTTGAGAAGCTAGTGAAGGGCTACATCTGTTCCTCCCTCCCCATCAACCTGGACCCCCTGCAATTTGCATACCGCCCTAACAGATCCATGGAGGATGCCATAGCCCATGTGCTGCGCACAGCAGCATCACACCTGGACAAGAGGCAGGGGAACTATGTGAGAATGCTGTTCATCGACTACAGCTCAGCATTCAATACCATAGTCCCCTCCAAACTCATAGCCAAGCTCAGGGACCTGGGCTTGAACTATGACCTCTGCCAGTGGGTCTTGGACTTCCTGACGGGCAGACCCCAGGTGGTAAGAGCAGGCAACTGCACCTCCTCATCCATCACTCTCAACATAGGGGCCCCCCAGGGCTGTGTTCTGAGCCCCCTCCTCTACTCCCTGTACACACATGACTGCGTGGCACAGCGGAACAACAACACAATCATCAAATTTGCTGATGACACAGTAGTGGTGGGCCTGATCTCTGCCAACGACGAGAGGGCCTACCTGGAAGAGGTAGAGAATCTGTCACAGTGGTGTCAGGAGAACTGCCTCTCCCTGAACGTCAGCTAAACAAAAGAGATGATTGTGGACTTCAGGAGGTCGGGGGTCAAGGACTACAGCCCCCTCAGCATCGACGGGGCACCGGTTGAGAGAGTGAACAGTTTCAAGTACCTCGGAGCCCACATATCCGAGGACTTGACATGGACCACACACATTGACAGTGTTGTGAAGAAGGCATGACAACGCCTCTACTTCCTCAGGCGCCTAAGGAAGTTCCAAGTCAGTCAGAAGATCCTTAGGAACTTCTACTCATGTACAATAGAGAGCATCCTGACTGGCAACATCACCTCCTGGTTTGGGAATAGCACTGCACAAGACCGTAGCAGACTACAAAGAGTGACACGTTCAGCCGAACGCACAATTGGAGGGGGGCTTCCCACCCTCCAGAACATTTACAACAAGCGGTGCAGGGGGAAGGCTAAGAGAATCATCAAGGACTCCAGCCACCCGAACAACTGCCTCTTTGAACTGCTGCGGTCAGGCAAGCGATACCGGAGTCTTAAGGCGAGCACAGAAAGACTCAGAAGAAGCTTCTATCCCCAGGCCATCAGGCTGCTCAACGAACAATAAACACTATGCAACAACCCTCAATGCACACAGCACATACACCCACACGCACACACTCACTTAAACAAACAACAAACTGCAGCACCCACTCTCCACACTTTAGATAATAAACACACTTTACACTTTATATTTATTGGTAAAGGATTTGCACTACAACTCGTACACCTTACTGTAAATTGTACCTAAATTGTACCTCATCCCATTTCTGCTCTGCACTATATAGTATTGTATATTAGTACATTGCATAGTATATTGTATATTGTATGGTAACTCAGTTACTTCTATTCTGCATCGAACATTGTACATATGTCTATACTGAACACTGTGACCTCTATTTTTACTTCTATTTTACATGCTATACTATTTTATTTCATACTTATCTTGTCTAGCACAGTCTCTGGAGTGTAACAGTAAGAAGCATTTTGTATAAAAGTATTCTGTACTTCTGTATGACAACTATTAAAGAAACTTGAAACTTGAAACTTGAACAATACAAACCAGGGGGAAACATGATGATACTAAATTCCAATGCTGTCATCATCATCATCATCATCATCATCATCATCATCATCATCATCATCATCATCATCATCATCATCAAGGTTAAGAGGTTTAGCAGCTTAGATTAAGAGATAAATCTGTGGTTTCTCCTCTTCAGGGAAAACCCTCGTCAAGGGTCCTCCAACACGCCCTTCACACGCTGGTTACCTGCTGAGTACCAGGATGGGATCTCAGAGCCAAAGGGCTGGGACCCCAACCGGAAAATCAACAACAACCTGCTCCCACTGGTATACATAAACATATCCTCATATCGGCAAATACATTGTACATTGTGTTTAGATTCTTTCTTAATTAGAATACGGTATTAATAATGCTATATGTATTTTCTCACAGTAATTTGACTCAGAGGGGGAACCTAATCATTGTTTGTCACTTGCACTGTAAAAAATATATTCCTCTTAACCTGTATCAAGATGTAAAATCATATTTTTCTCAAGACAAAAAAATGACCACTTGTTAAGCTTGTTTACGTTCTGAAAACAAGCTAAATTATTATCTCACGCCTTTAGCAGACCTTCTTGCCTGTTTTGAGAAAAGTACGACTGAACCAGGCGTCTGAAACAGGCGTCTGAACCAGGCGTCTGAACCATGTGTCTGAACCAGGCGTCTGAACCAGGCGTCTGAACCAGGCATCTGAACCATGTGTCTGAACCACGCGTCTGAACCAGGCGTCTGAACCAGGCGTCTGAACCAGGCGTCTGAACCAGGCGTCTGAACCAGGCGTCTGAACCATGTGTCTGAACCAGGCGTCTGAACCAGGCGTCTGAACCAGGCGTCTAAACCATGCATCTGAACCAGGCGTCTGAACCATGTGTATGGTTTGGCAGTGTCACAGCATGGGATCATAAACACCATGGGCCCTATTCCCTGTACCTGGTTCAACTAAGTCGATCAAAATTCCCATTAGCCAGATTCTATTAACCCGATGTTTGAAACCAGGCTTTCCCTGTTCCTCGAACGCTGATTCACTCTCATTAATTCGAACCAGACTTGATAATTGCGCGCGGCCGCCTCACCTGAAAAGCCAGCAGGTGTCGATAGCAGAAATCCTGATTTTCTTACAGCATTGATTGATTGAAAACTTTATTAACAGATTGCAGAATGGGTACAATACAGTACGGCTCAATAGCCTCACAGACAAGTTAAATGCATGTCTATAGGCAAATTTTAAGTCCCTCATTACCCCAATCAATCAGATTATATTTCTTTAAATGTGCCTGCTGGCAGTAGGCTTAATGGAATGAATAATCGAATGAGATCTTGCTAGCAAAAATAATTAGTTCAACTCTTTCAGAATAAGTACTAGGAACAACCTGAGGGCCAGGACCCCCCGAAAAAGGGGCCCCGGTGAGGTCAACGATGCCGTAGCATCGGGACCCCACCAGACGGTCACTGGTGACACCACCCCCCACATCGCCAGCGTATCGGACAGGGTCCAAATCAAGAGTAGGCCCTTCCCCCCTTGGCACGCCGGTCTGAAGCACTCTAGCTTACTGCACCTGGTATTCCCAGGGGGTCCCCCATCCAAGAACTAACCAGGGCCGAACCTGCTTAGTTTCCGAGATCTGACGAGATCGGGCGTGTCCAGGTTGGCATGACCGTAAGCCCCAAGAGGCTACCCCCCCACAATACTGTGGGGCCAGATGGCGCACCGGGGAGACAACCCCCAAGGGGGTCGATCCCTCAATCCAGGCAACAGGCCAGAACTCAACCTGTGCTTGGAGCACTGCGGACTAGACAGGCGCCTAAGGGGTCTACTGTGAGAACAGTACCCGGCGGAAGGGGTGTTTGGTATGCTGTGCACCATGTCATGACCTCCACAAACCCGACCCCTCCAGCGGGGTCGAGGTTCAAAGGAGAGGCTGACACAATTGGCAGACGTCATGAAAGATGCGGAGGCATACTCTCGGGCAGACGGGGTCAAGCCTGGCCTCAACCCGAGAGTCGACTCTGCTACCAACACACCGGAGAACCAACCACCTCCCTATGTTTGGTTTAACAGGAGGCGGTTGTTCCCTTAACCCACCAAGAAAATTTAGAAACATAACTGCGTGTATACACAGGCTATACAAGCAGTACAAGTGTTTCAGTTTTCAAAGGGTTAATCCAGGCCAACAGGTCGATGAGAACGAGTCCAGACCTGGGCCTGGCGGACCGGGACCTACACAGGGATGCCTAGAGGGGTTGACAGCAACCACCCCGACAGCCCCCTCCCATCCCCGCCCAGCAGGGGGAGGGAGGGGTGAACCAAATGGAGATGGACCAGGCCCCCTAACACAGCACAAGGTACAACACAGTATGGACCAAGCACGCCACTGTTATGGGCAACTCGTAGTGGCATACATATGACACACACATCCACAACATCAATCCCCGCGAAGCCCGGACCGACCCGGCATTTTACCCCCGGAAAAGCACAAAGTCCTTCGGGGTACCAGAACAGCAGATCTGCGCCCGGGCGGACAACGGGTTAACATTAACTGACCTGGTCCGGCGCGACCAGAACCAGTCCCGCGTCCTAGTCACGCCGCCATCCCCAGTCCTAAGAGGGGGGTAGGTACGCGTGTCGATCTAAAACATCACAGAGGGCGCCACCAAGATGGACAGTACGTGAATGCGCTGCTCCTGGTGGCCCACCTCATGGGTGTGAGACCCCTCCACCAATGTAATGATCTACTCCGTCATCTCCCCCCGGAGATGCACGTGAGTCATTGAGTCTAACCTAGTGCACTGGCGCTCGGTAGAGATAAAAATCTCCTTCTCAGTCGCCCGCATAAAAAACGCTGTTTCTATGAATTGGGCAACCAAGGCGCGCCGGCCCATAACGTGGTTCCACATTGGAAGCATCCAGGGCCAGCGCTATATGCACGTCAAGAATCCGAAACACATCAATGGTGAATTCCAATAAGGAACACCAGACAACGTTCCCTCCATGCTGTCTGGGACGAGCAGCAGGAAGCCGGTCAATAAGACACAGACACGGGTCTCATATGACGCGTCTGAGGGCAACCCTGTCAATTCCGCTCTTTACATAAGAGGGGAAGACAGAAGTTCCCCCAGAGAGACCTCTACGTGAGTAACAATTGAAAAAGATACATGTAATAATAATTGGCGGCCCAATACACACTGTAATAGAGAGCAGAGCAGAAAACGAACAGCTTTCGAATGCATCGCATCATCCAACTTTGACAATGACAGCGGTCTGCAGCACGGGCATGAGTCTGTAAACTCACGGATGTCTCATGGCCAAATAGGAAAAGCGCGCCTAGTGACGTATTCCATGGCCGGGGGGAAATCCTGTGACCCACCCATCCTAACATGGAGTGGAACCAGGGAACCCCCCCCCTTCCCCCTCCCTGTGACGCGCTGCCCCTCAGCCGACAGGGAGACTGACAGGCAGGAGGTCCAACCTCCCGGCCAATCAGTAAAGGGGGGGAGGGATTTATTAGTCCACCCCTTATGACCCCTCACCCCTGATACGATGCAACAACAAAGCAGAGCCATGACACCAGTCGTAGCGCGCTACATGAAAGCGCATTATACCTGTTAGGGTAACAGCTTCATATTCTGCACGCCAGCCACAGGCGATAACCTCGTTTGTGCAAAACTGGCTTTATACACGGCTTCAGGCTCATGTGATGAACTTGCCACCTGAATTTTTACACCTTTACCCTAAAGTAAAAAAAACACAGACCAAAGAGAGGGGCCAAATGCCTTGGTACAAGAGCTACACATGTAAACTTCTGTAGGCCAACACCTAACCCAGTTGTGGACTCAATGCTCAATGTTTACTTAAATGTGAAACACGATACACACAACCCTCTATCACAATAAAAAAGGGCAAAAAGTTCACTCTCACTACTGCAAGAGGAACGCTGTTTTTTTATGATGAGAGAAGACATAAGTCATCAAGTGCTGGTTACAGGCCTTGCTAAGTCTACATGATAGCGACCAAACAATTTTCAGAGATAACTGCCTCTCTCTAAGCAAGAGCACAACCCCAGCAGTAGCTGAGAGATTACACCTTATCCCCAAAAATATAGTGAATCAACACACATTTTGTAAACAAAATCATATTTGAGGGGAGGGGGGGGGGGGGGGGGGGGTTGCCAGGGGCAAACCAGGGAATAATTTTACCCACCCCCTCACCACCTCACCCTGATACGACACCAAATGAAAAAACAGAGCCGTGATACCAGGCGCATGGCGCGCCAGATGGAGCACATACTTCTACCTGTAGAGTAAAAGCTTTACATCATGCACGCCAGCCACCGCCGATAACCTCGTTTGAAAAACAGGTTTCCCACAGCTCTGCTTATGTGTGAAAACTTGCCACTCGTTATTTTTATCATTACCCTTAAGTAAAGAATAACAAGCTAAGAGAGGGATTCAGGCCCTCGATCATATGCCACTATGTACAGCGTTGTAGGGTAACACCCAGCCAGTTGTGGACTCAGCCACGTTGTCTAAACGTTACATGAACACACACAACTTCTCATCATACAACAAAAAACCCAGTTCATTTTTACTCACGTAAAAAACAACAGTGTTTTCAGGTAGAGAGAAGACATAAGCCTTAGCCAATGCTAACCTAAGCTATACAAAAGCGACCAAGAACATTTTCACACCACACGTCGTATCTCCAAATGTAGTGAAGCAACATATGTTTTGTTAAACAAAGACATCGTTATTAACCAAAAACATTCGGGAGGGGGAGGAAGGAAGAGTGGAGCAATGTCCTATGGACACCTTACCTGCACCTACGAACGCAGGACGAAAGGCCGCAACACAGGTTGGTCTACCACGTTGACAAGGCCTCTCGCTGGCAAGGCCAGAAGAGGCAATGGCTGGAGCCTCGCTCCGGCGTGACGCCCCCCTCCTGCAGCTGGTCATGGTGCAGGCCCGACGGCATCTTCTGCCAGAGATGACGTCGTAGTCAGAGTGCCAGGGCCCGCTATCCTCACGGCTAGCGCCAATAGTTGTAGCATAAGCTAAAGCTAACTCCAGGCTAACTGATAGCATCAAGCTAACGTTTCTAGCCGAGCGTAGCCACCAGCTAACGCAGTGGCAAGCTAAGCGGCTACTACTAAAGCTGTACAACGTGAGAATAGCAATACAGGCCAACACTTCAGACAGCCGCTGTCTTTTCCACTTCTTATCCGAAGAAAAAAGGAAAAAAGGCATCACACGCCCCTCTTACAGAACGGTGTTTACCAGACACAGCGTTATCGGCAGCAAGCCCCTCGTTGTACGCGGGCTGCAGCCGACCTGAGCTCGGAGATATTCTCATAATGAAACACCAAGCTCACCCCCCTCGCGCCGGGTGTTTTTCGTCTTGAAAAGCGGGGCCAGCGCGGCGGCAGAGGGTATCCTTTTGTCCAGAGCCCCGGGGAATTGAAGGTCAGAATGATCATCATCTTCTAGACACTCTGGTGGCGAAGACATTATCGCTGTATTTCCTCAAAAAATTGTGAGAGAGAAAACAAAGATACAACGTCAACGCAGCTCCTCTTCTCGTCAATAAACTATTTTGGCACTAAACTCTAAAGTGGTGTATACAGGCACTTTTTCGGTGGTGAAAATAGGGAAGGAGCTGATGGTGTGGCCACGACCCCGCTTATGTAGAGGAGCGGATGTGGGTGTGGCCAGGCGGATGGGTGTGTGCATGTGGAGAAAATTATTCATTATTAGACTGGATAAAGGGACAGTTCCACTACGAGCAGAGCGTAAGCTATACGATATATAACAGTCCTTGAACAGATAAATGCATACATCAAAACGTCAAAGGCTTGCAATTGCTCATTCACTTTTCTCAAGTCACGCCCACGTCATCAAATCCGTCAAACAGCGCATCTCCTCAGACATTTTAACCCCAGTTAGCAGTTACAATATCACAATAACGTGTGAGTGACAGTGATACAATTCAACAATCCACAGATTCAGATTTGTCGTAATTCACATCCACAATCCATGCATTAATACGCTTCAATTTATGCTTGAATGAAACACAATCCGGGCGCTCCGTTAAGCAAATACATCCACAGTGGAGAATATGAAACGAATTCACATTTGCAATGCTCCGTTATTAAAATAACCACATAGTGTGTGTCTCAACTCACAAGTGCCGTATAGCTATGACGTGCATTATTTAGGACAAAGTAAATCCATAGGCTGAATATGATTTATTATCAGCATTTTAAGTCTCTTATTTTACATTTCAAAAGCCCCCTCTAGAAAAATGAAGCACAAAAACATAATTCAGAATGGTATAATGGGATCTGTGAGGAAGGGAGCTGGCATTTTTTGTGAGGGCGTGGCCAGTTCATCCAGCTAACTGAAATAAACCCTGCGCTGGAGCAAGTTCAAACTTTTCGATCTGTTGCCATAGTGATTTATAAAAACGTGCTTCAGGGAACCGAAAGGTCTGACTTATGTCAAGTTATCCTGAAAATTATCCGGCTAACTCAGTTAGACAGGTACGAGGAACAGGGCCGATCAGGATAGTGAAAACAGCATAACAAATTACAAAAGTGATTACCACAGTTACAGGTAATTTACACTACCCACTGCAATAAGAAACTCTGCATTATGAAGGTCACCCAGCACATAGCCTTTTCTCTTATCTCCCCTTGGGAAACTGTGGATTAGTTATTTATTGATGCGTTCGTTGCTATTGTTTTTATTTATTACATGGTGCTATTGTTTTTATTATTATTATTCTCAGGTTAGCTTTTATCATTTTTTTGTACTGAGAGAGAGAGAGGGCCAGGGTGAAATGCATTTCATTGCATTGTCTGTACACTGTACTTTCTAATGTATATGACAAACAAAACTTGAATCTGAACCTCACAACAACAGTTGGTATCATTATCACTGTCTCTAATGTGTTCCCTCCCAACATGTCTCTCCTCCAGGTGAGGGAAGTGTCCAATCGTGTCATGAAAGCGGCAGATGTGACGAGTGACGACCTCTACACCCACCTGGTGACCAACTTTGGCCAGTGGACAGACCATGACCTGACTTTCACCCCCCACTCCCCCGTCATCCGCTCGTTCAACAGTGGCATCGACTGTGACAAGAGCTGCGATCGCACAGAGCCTTGTTTCCCCATCCCGGTCAGTATCACAGCAACACACAAGCAAATTAATATATACATGCATGTAATTGCTTACACACACACACACACACACACACACACACACACACACACACACACACACACACACACACACGCACGCACGCACGCACGCACGCACGCACGCACGCACGCACGCACGCACGCACGCACGCACACACGCACACACGCACGCAATTTCCTGCATTCTGGTGAATTTTAGTGCATGTGAATCACAAACTAATGAGCCAACAATTGCTTAGTACAATGTACTGTTATGAACCTCAAATAAAACTGTTGTGGCACTAGCAACGCTACTCTCTCCACCTTCAAAAAGAAAAAAGCAAGAGCACAACATATTTTTCTATTTACTATTATAATACAGTTAACCACTCTCTCCACCTATTCAAACAGAGCAAGAGCACAATACCCTATTCAGTTGACTGATGCACTACCCATCAACAGTTAAAATAGCCCTTTACACAAACATTAAATAACAGACCTTTCATTAATGCTTGCACACATGCACACGCGCGTACACACACACACATTATTTATTTATGCCCAAATTAATTACAAAATAGGCAAGGGGCATAAACTGTGTAAATGAAGACCATTATGCATTAACTGATATTCAGGTTGGCACATACAGCAACATCTGAAAGATTCACTGCAAGGATATGAAAAGCAACATCTCTTCCTCACAAGACTTGACACTTATAGCAGATCCAGAGCAATTACCTCGCTAACACTCAAGTAATCCAAATTGTTATTCCTGTCGCCCTGGGATAGATCCCCGAAAGCGATCCACGCTTTGGCAAGAACTCAAGCGAGTGCATCCCTTTCTTCCGCTCCGCGCCGGCCTGCGGCTCGGGCAGGACAGGCTACGTCTTCGGGAGCAGTAAGCAGATGCGTCAGCAGATGAACTCCATCACGGCCTTCATTGACGTGGGCCAGTTGTACGGCGCGGAGGAGGTCAAAGCACGCGCGCTCCGTGACTTCATCACCGACAAGGGCCTCATGAGGGTCAATACCATGTACACGGACGCCGGTCGCGAGCTCCTGCCTTTCAGCAACATGGGCGCCAACATGTGTGCCACCCGGGCCCGCATCACCAAAAACAGCACCACCGAAGAGGTGCCTTGCTTCATGGCTGGTGAGAAACAAACAAACGTATGAAACACATTGCAAATAGAACATGACGCCCATGTGTTGATGTGCGAGTGTCAAGTTGACCACAACCCACTGTAGCTTGGACATCCGCCTAACCTATCCTCACATTACCGCCCGTAAGAAACACGGCCTGTCCTCCCTGCCTCTCTCTCTCTCTATAGGTGATGAGCGGTCCAATGAGAACATTCAGCTGACCTCGATTCACACGCTGATGCTGCGTGAGCACAACCGCCTGGCGCGAGCCCTGGCCGAGCTCAACCCCATGTGGCGTGGAGATAGACTCTACCTGGAGACCCGGAAGATCATTGGTGCTTATCTCCAGGTGAGTGTCTACAACTGCCCTACACTGTAATCATAGTAAGCATGATAATCTTCACTACCCACCTCATACTATAGTCTACCCATATACTCTATGATAGCATGTATAATAATTCTGTATATACCGCATATATACAGTATATATTTATTCTTACTGTATATATATATCCACATCCACATCTGTACATAGTTACCTGCATGTAATCATTTTTACATATCTGTAGATACTATATCTACATCTGTACATATCCCTTACCTACTCTTATTAGTGAGGTCATGTTCAGCCTCACTTTGGTGCAATTCCAGGGCCCTGTGTCCATATACAAGCCGATGTTGCTGATGCAACGCGAGAGGCCAAGCCACTTCTTGATGTACAGTATGAGCTGACTGTCCTCTCCAGCTTCTCGACTTTGGTCATGGGGATCTCGTAGACCGCGAGGCCACATCAGGTGGGGGAGCAATCCAAACTGCAGGCACCACAGTTTAAACTTTCCAGGGAGCAAAGTCTTGTCTATGCTGACAAGGGCTTTGATGGTTTCTTCCCTCAGCTGATCACTCTGGTCTGAGTCTTTGAGGCTCGCGTTGTACCATCGCCCTAGGCTCTTGACTGGAAGTTCTGACACCAAAGGAATGGGTGTATCCTTGATGTGGAACCTCTGGTCCACAAGTTTTCCTTTGACAATGGATATGCTCCTGGATTTGCTGGGTTTGAACTTCATCCGTGCCCATGTAATGTTGGCATGAAGCTTTCCCAGCAGATGTTTGGTGCATGCGATGGTTGAGGTCAAGGTGGTCATGTCATCCATGTAGGCGCGAATAGGAGGTAGACACTGTCCAGATTGCAGACGTTCTCCTCCCACAACCCACTTGGAAGCTCGAATGACCACTTCCATTGCCATGGTGAAGGCTAGTGGGGAGATGGTACATCCAGCCATTATTCTCACTTCCAAAGATTGCCATGATGTTGTGTATTCTGTTGTTTTGATACAGAATTGCAGATCTTGGAAGTAATTTCTCACCAGGTTTGTGATGGTATTTGAGCTGTGGAAAAAGTTGAAGGCTGTCCAGATGAGATAATGGGGGACGGATCCAAAAGTGTTGGCTAGGTCCAGGAATAAGACGTGCAGGTCTCTTCCTTCCCTTTTGGCAGATTGGATTTGGTGCCATATCATGCTTGTATGTTCCAAACATCCTGAGAAACCAGGAATTTTCAGCTCTCCGCAGTCTTCCCTTTCCTTCAGGTCTGTTTGCAGGAAGTCGATGCCCACTCTTTCCTCCAATGAGGCTCTCTTCCATTGCTTCCTCAAGTCCATTCTCTCTTTGACAAGGCGCTGGATTTCTTGCTGCCTTCTGGACTTGGGAGGGGTTGTTGGTGTCATGTCCTTCTTTCCTGTCTCTTTTGTTCCGAACCTTTCTGCTCCGTAGAAGTAGATCAGATCGCCCTAATTCTCCAGTTTCTTTGCCACTGTTCCTTTGATTCCGTCCAGGATATTGATCAGGTCTGCATCGATTGTTGCCCACTCTTTCTTGCTGCTGGACTTTGGCCACTTCACATGAGGTCTGTGGCCTTGCATGTTCTTCTCCAAAGAAGGTTGCAAGTGACTTGGTTCCAAGTTCTCTGATGTTGTGCTTGAATTACTTTCAGCCACTGGGGTACTGATGCTCGGTGGACTGTGGGTTAATTCCTGCCGCTGAGCTTCACTCGCCTGACTTGACCTTTCTCTCAGAAGATAATGATCAATGCGAGGTCCCGGCCTCACTTTCTTCAAGCACTTCATCCTCCCTTGATGCCTCTGATGGAAGTTACCTTGGACCAGCCACAGCTACATACTTGGTACTCCTGTCCTTCAGCTGATATGGCTGGATGCCAAACCTCTTTTCGTTGTACTGTACTTTTGTACTAATAAACTTGAATCTAATGTAATCTAAACTAATCTAGTGTGACGTCTACACCCCAGCAATTCACCCGCCGCTCCGTTCCTTTACTCTCTCAGGTCATCACTTTCAGGGACTACTTGCTCCACATCGTCGGCCCGGACTTCATGGCCAGCGAGCTGTCCAACTACCCCGGCTACGACGAGGACGTCGACCCCAGCATCGCCAACGTGTTCGCCACGGCCGCCTACAGGTTCGCCCACCTGATGGTCCAGCCCTTCGTCTTCCGCCTGGATGAGCAGTACAACGAGCACCCCCAGTTCCCCAGCACGCTGCTCCACACGGCCTTCTTCACACCCTGGAGAATCGTCTTTGAAGGTAGTCACGCGTTTCCACCGTATACGCCGAATAGCTACCGTGCAATATGAGCGAAATCGTGCAATAATAGTGCATCTATATGCGTAGTTTACTCCTCTATTTATTTTTATGTATATATATTTTTTTCTTTTTTCTTTATGTGTCATTGCTTGTTTTTATATTATCTTTTATTATTGTGTCTTATTAGTATCGTAAATAGGGTCGAATGGTTTTACTTATTAAAACCAAATATCCTAGCTACTCTGTGTTGTGTTTGATCCGTTGTTAAAACCCTATTACTGATAAAGGCCAACACGGCCTGCAAGACGGCAGCGCAGCAGGAGAAGCATTAAATAAAGAGAAGAGAGTTGAGCTAATGTAGAAATACGCTTTTTATTTCACAGTCAAAGGTGAAATAACACAGGCTTGATTCAAAACGTGCAATGAAACAAATATACACGATACTATGCCATCGGCTATTTGTTTCAGACTAATCAAAAAGTAGTTACAAAAGGAATGGTCAATGTAGGCCCGATAGTCGAGCCTCGTCTGGTGTTGTTGTTTTTCTCTGTTGCCTGGTGACAACAAAAAAATCCGGTCTCTCGTCTGAAAAGCGGCTTCTTCGTGTGTTCCTGCTGCCGTCCTCCTGTGGGTCTCTGTGTGGGCTCACAAAAGTGTGTGTTGTTCCTTATTTCTCTCTACCTAGACTGCTAGTTTAAAAGCCTTTACTCCTCCCCTTCGGAACATGCTAGATCTTACGTCAGAGGGGGAGGACCCCTTTGTTCTGATTGGCTAAGGCGCATAGTCGGCCATTTTGAACCAGGTCTGACGCCAGATATTACCTTATAGGGCTAGATGTAAATCTTACAGGGCAGGCTGTTCCTTGTTTAGCGAATTCTCTAGTTTAGCATTTAAATGTATCTGGCATTAGATTTATCAATTTATCAATCAAAGAGTAATGCTTATTTTGATTAAACATCTAATTTAGTCTTTCCACCGAATTTCTTAGTGTCCTAAACATAACTTTATACCTATTGTTGGTTTTTAAGACAAACTGTTTTACTTTCTGTAGTCTAGGTTAATATCTTTGAAGTTTAATTTGATGCTTACACCTGTTTTAAACCATATATCTTGAATAATGTCCTGTTTAGTCTTGATTTGATCAGTTCAATATTGTAAACAGATTGATTTCTATAGCTTGACTATACTTTGTAAAGATGAATACACTATTTTATAACTGTTTTTACTGACTGATTTAGACTTTACCCCAATGGAACCTATTTATTATTTTCTACTTCTATTAAGTTAGGTTTATTTAACAAGTACATTATCACTAAATTAGTGTATTCTTATATTAAACCAATGTTTTAGTTTGAACGCGGTTACTCTCTCCCTGCAAACCAGGAGGGGCGTTTTCTGCCGGCCGTTTGTCTCAGCCGGCGTCATCTGAAACTTCCTTTTGAAGCCTGTAAATTGTAACAACTGGGCGTCTGCTGACAGCCTTATTCAGCGTCCTGTTTTGGTAAACACAGTCTTTTGTTCTAATTTCAAAACTGGCCGACCAACCTGAGCTAGTATCCTGTCTTATTTACATATAATGATCTCCTGGGGGGTTGCTTAATCAGGGATATCCTTTTACTCTCGGTGCAGTTTGCCCAGACCAAATAGTGCATAATCTAATCACTCACTTTACGTGTGGTCTATTATAAAAAGCTTTTTAGGGATTTACTAATATGAGATTTCTAAAACCCATGTATTTGAACTAACTGTTGGGGAGAACATTCAGACTATTCTAAAATGTGTGTGCACTGGTCCTATACCCAATCCAACCTCTTTCTGGAGCTGTTAACCTATGGGACTCAAGTCTCATCAAACATACCCATATTCCATAATATTTGACAGTTTGAACAGAGAAATCTACCACATTAGCACCCAGGGTTTGCATTAAAATTTCGCTGTACCTGTCGTACCTGTACCTGTACGATGACGAAAAAGATCATTCATTCATATCTATCCACCTGTCTGTACATACCTGCACATAATCCTTTTTACGTATCTGTAGATACTACTAGATCTATATCTGTACATATCCCTTACCTACTGTACTCTTACTAGTTACACTGCTGGCCAGTATGACTACGACCATACTGTCTTTATACCTGTATCACTGTACATATTGGTATTACAACTCTGTACATACATCTGATTAGCACTATACACAGTAGTACTAATTTATATATATATATCATACACAGTTTAATCACCTGTACATTGTATATCACTATTGCACTTTACTGCTACATTTGCAATCTGGTTGGATGCCAAACTTCTTATCGTTGTATAATGACAATACATTTGAATCTAATCGAATCGAATCTAAAATCTCCATCATGATATTAGCGTTCGCCTAACTATGGAATGTATATGAGGTTGGTAGATCTAGACGCTGTGCACACAGTGTTTACATAAATGGTGCATTTTATATAGTGCTTTTATCCAAAGCGCTTTACAATTTGTTCCACACATTTTGCCCATTCACTCACACATGATTCACACACCGACGGCGGAGGCAACCATGCAAGGTGCCAACCTGCTCATTGGGAGCAGTTAGGGGTTAAGTGTCTTGCTCAAGGACACTTCGACACGCTTCCCGGGAGGAGCGGGAATCGAACCGGAAACCTCCGGATTACCAGACGACTGCTCTACCTCCAGGAGCCACTGTCGCCCCCACATGGCTATCTGACATAGTTTCTGGTGCTCCACAGGTGGTCTGGACCCCATCCTGAGGGGGATGGTGGGTCGGAAGGCCAAGCTCAACACACAGAGCAAGATGATGAACGATGAGCTGAGGGACCGGCTGTTTGAGTTCTCCAGCAGACTGGCCTTGGACCTGGCGGCTCTCAACCTGCAGAGAGGCCGAGACCACGGACTCCCAGGTATGGACTTCATTCCCTTCTGTAACTACGATCTAAGTTATTCCTTTATTCATCCCCTTGAGGGAAATTCAGGCATAGCAGCATGGGGGAGGGGAGGTATGGGCATGGTAATAGTAGAAAGACATAAATATAGTCAATAAAATTATAGTACAGTAGAAAAAGTTAAAATAAGCAGTGTAAACAATACAATTTAACTCTGAATATACGCACATGAGCAAGTAGGCCGTGTAATCGAGGTGCAAATGAGGGTCTGTATGCCTCATCGGTTATATTATGCATTCAATAAATATGGTTGCAATAAACACTAGACTCTAAATATATACTATGAGTAAGTATACCTATACACAGGTGCAGTATACATAAGGTACGTATGGAGTGATGTGTTGTAGTCTGTGCCATTTAGGTGGGAGTCAGACACACTCTGTGATCAGACATCTAGCCGCCATATTTGAGGAGAACCCATATTTAAAATTACATAGCTGTACGTAAACTTTTTTTGCACATAGCACTGGTGCTACAGAGGTTGATAGTTTTGTAGCACAGGCCAAAATCTTGTAGCACGTGTATAAAACGTCTCTAAAATCTCTAAAAACAACCACAAGTAGTGCAGTTCATTACTTAAATAGGTATGTGACTGGCAAGGGACATGAATCTTGCATACAGGGCACACAAAATCCAAACTTTAACAAGAAATGCTTTCATACAAATTCTTTCTTTATTTGCCCATAATGTAAAACAAAAAAAACAAAGACACACACACACACACACACACACACACACACACACACACACACACACACACACACACACACACACACACACACACACACACACACACACACACACACACACACACACACACACACACACACACACACACACACACACACACACACACACACACACACACACACATACACACACACCATTAATCAGAAGTACAAGGAACTCTGCATGAATGAAAAGTGCTTTATAAATAAAATGAATTATTATTACCTTATTTGCATATTGTCTCGTTATTAGATAGATAGATAGATAGATAGATAGATAGATAGATAGATAGATAGATAGATAGATAGATAGATAGATAGATAGATAGATAGATAGATAGATAGATAGATAGATAGATAGATAGATAGATAGATAGATAGATAGATAGATAGATAGATAGATAGATAGATAGATAGATAGATAGATAGATAATTAATACTTTATTGATCCCGGAGAGGAATTTAAGTAGTCAGTATTTAAGTATTGAAAAACGTCATAATAGTGTCTACTCACCTAATGCATGGGCATGCTCTAGTTCCTGTTGCCCGATCAGTTTGTTCATTGGCTTTCCATTTTTGATAATCTGAATGTAGACCATCTCTCATTCTTTGTTCGAATTGTCCGTGTCCCCGTCAATCATCACGGACAGGTAGCGGCTTCCTCCAATTTCCTCCACCAGGTCCGACTTCATTTCATTTGCTATCGTCTCGATCATCTCTCCACATCGGACGTGGTTGTCATACGATGGAGTTATATCGGCTCCGTTCTTTTTACAGAGTAAAATTAGCGGCTTAAATTTAGTGAACGGCATTTCTTCCTTGGCGATGCAATATGCCACATTCATCTTAAGCTTTACCTCACGGAGATCAGCATCATCCGCTCTAGTCGCCTGTTTACTCAGCGAGTGCAATAGGTTGTGTCGATGGGACGTATTATGTTTATTGATGTTATCCCTTTTTAGGATATTGTTACCCACGACATAGGGATTCTCTGATCGGATCTTTTCCGGAGCCTCCCGGCACCAGTGACAGAATAATAGCCACGGGAAAGAATTTTTCCACTCTGCGTTATATCTGTAAATCTTGTTAATCTTCTCCTTTTGTCTCGTTTCTATTAACGGTGGTCCCTCTCGGGCTCGTTTGGGGTTTTGATCTTGTACTAATCCTTCTTTTGTTGGATTTAATACCTTAAAAAAGCGCTTCATTTTGTCGAAGTCACTCAGTCAGTGTACATTGAGCTCGCGACTCGCTGGCATATTGTTCGCTAGGAATTATGGGATTTGGTGTTTGATATATGGACTCTACGCAAACGGGACGCGTGAATACTTTACCCAAGGCAGTTGTCCTTCCGCGTTCGGTTTGCGTGCCCTGATTGGCCTCTTAATTTTTTTGGCCACACGCACGGGCCATCGCACCAGTGCTACTGAAGTCAATCCATTCATCGCACAGACTGACGTCAGTGTAGCACGTGCAACATATATTTTGCACTGTACAGCCATACTACCTTCACAAACGTAACATAACGGTCTGACTCTCATCTGCTACCCGCTCCTCGTGTAGGCTACAACAAGTGGCGTGAGTTCTGTGGACTGTCACAACCCCAGAGCTTGGAGGAGCTGACTGAAGTTCTGAACAACACTGAACTGGCCAGTAATCTGCTGGACCTCTACGGCACTCCCGACAACATTGATGTGTGGCTGGGTGGCGTGGCTGAGCCCTTCGTCGCTGGAGGCAGAGTGGGGCCATTGTTTGCCTGCCTCATTTCCACCCAGTTCAAGAACATCCGCCTGGGAGACAGGTAAGTGGAGAAAAGGCCAACTAGTTATGACTGAGCAATTTTTTTTAAAAAAAGGCAATAAGCGGCTGGGTGGCGTAGCGGAGATTGCGCTCGTCACCAATGCAAGAGACTCCAGTCTCGAATCTGGGTGTCGGCATTGCCTCCGGCTTGGACCAGTCGTCATACTATCATTTGGCAGAGGTATAGCGGGTGGAAGTCGATGGGTGGGGAATGGGGATTGGACGTTGTGGACAGCGACTCCTACAGGTCGGTTGGGTGATGCCTGCACAGCAGAGACAGGAAGTAGCGGGGGCAGCGTGAGCCTCCCACGCGTTACTCCTCGCCACTGAGAGTCCGCCTTGTCTGGTGAAAATATGCGACAGGCTGCCTCCTCGTGTACCGGAGGGGACACGTGATGCAAGGCTTCTATCCTCATTACAACCGACCAGTGGGGGGCATAGTCTAGCAACGTTCAAGACAGGGGAGGGGAGAAATAATAATAATAATAATAATTCCAACTCTATAGCCTAGAGGCCTTTTAGTTCACCAATCAGTCTACAATGATCCTTCAAGCTGTTGTAGAGCGACACACTTGTTCAGAGCGCAGTGGTCCAGACAAACCACGGAGGAACCTGTAATGAGATCACTCACTGGCATGTATTATAGATGCCCATAGATATGCCTACTTTGATGGTTTTACACAAGACAAGTGTGAAGACATCCCTGCTTTCGACCTCAGTCCATCTAACCAGAGTTCAAAGTAGCAGTATAACAAGTGAATATGTGGAGTATACAGTATATGATGAAGCTACGGACTAACTGTATACTAAGCTACTGTATGTACAGTATTATTATATACAGTGGTACAGTATGAATACACTATGATAATAAACCATACTAGCCAGTGGTTTAACTAATAGTAGGTATGGATATGCAGATATAGATAAATGTATATAGAATGTGTACAGTTCATACTGTATATGCCCACTTGCCACACTTGTACCCTCACGCTGGGACTTGAACAGAACATGTTCTCCCTGTCAGGCTGTGGTGGGAGAATGAGGGAGTCTTCACTGATGACCAGAGAGAGTCCCTGAGGACCACCTCCCTGGCCCGCATCATCTGTGACAACACCGGGATCACGGAGGTGCCAGGGAAACCCTTCCAGTACCGTCCCAGACGTACTTTCACAAAGTGCGAAGACATCCCTGCGTTCGACCTCAGTCCGTGGAAGGACAATGGTGAGTGGATGTCTTTAACCCTCTACTGAGTTATGTCACTAAAAACAATCAGTCAACCCCCCCCCCCCCCCCCCCAATACTGATTTCTCACTGTCATTTCCTATTGAACAAGATGAAGAAGAAGACGGCGATGGACCACAAGGACCACAAGGTAAGGGTTAAGCCCTTCTGTATTATTCCTAATCTAGACACTGATGTGCTACTAAGTGTAACATTTCAAGATGTCATAATGGCAACCTCATCTTGGTGTGATTATCTCCAAACTAGTTCATGTTTTGTTTTATTTGTCACATATAAAGTACATGATATATTACAGTGAAATGCTTGGAAGAATAAAGACCAAACGCTATACAAAATATACAATATACAAAACTACAAGTACAAAATGCAAAAACTATGCATTTTGGTCTCGCCCCCAGGACCCCAAGGGCCCCGTGGCGAGAGGGGCCCCGCCGGGCCTCCTGGCCCCGTGGCGACGGTTGCGTTCGCTGTGCGACTGGGCAACAACTTCCCCAAGGCAGGCGCGCCCATCCCCTTCCGTAATGTCATCTACAACGGACAGAACAGCTACAACACCCAGTCGGGGGTGTTCACCTGTGACCAGCCGGGGGTCTACGAGTTTGAGTTCTCCTGCTCCATCTACCAGAACAATGGCAACATAGACCTGCGGCGCAATGGGAAGCTGGTGCTGCACTCCTTCACCTCGCGGCAGAACGGCTACGTCACGGCCAGCGGGAGCACTCTCATCCAGCTCAACAAGGACGACAAGGTCTGGCTGGTCGCTAACTTCGGCGGTAACGGCTTGACCAAGGACAGCTATTTCTCTGGCCATCTGCTTTTCACCGCCTAGGAGCCATGGGGGGGGGGCGTCAGCCGTACGCCACTTGTGAGCCGAACGCAAGATGAATTATGAACTATGAAACATGTTAACAAACACCTCTTGTTGTTTCACTTGAGCCGATGTGTCAAAGTAACATGGGCTGCTTTCTCAGTTCTTTATGCACTGATTACTTGCACTGGAGGGGCTAATGGGATTTCATTTGGCCCTTTCTTCTTTCTATTAACTGCTGATGAATTAATATGATTCTATCATATCAGGGAAATCTTCTCACGTGATATTTGAATTTCCTTTCATCTTTTAACACGTACCTCCACCTCTTCTTTTGAAAGAATGTCTTTGCTTTGTGACACTTGTGGGTCAGTTATATGGACCATGTGGCAGATGAAGGAATTTAAATTATAAGGTTGCCTCTGAATAAATTAAATTATAAATTGTGAGTGTATTAAGAGAAGCTGTGGGGTGTGTGAGCAAACTTGTCTTAACTTTGAGAATAATTTATGAATAAAATGTTGATTCATGCGCATCCTTTGTCTAGTTTTTTTTCATGTTTTAAGTTCTAATAATTAGCAGATCTTTTGTTATATCATTGGCGTGGTGAAGTGCTTATTCCCCCACTTGTGTGGTCACAGTAGGTCCATGTGAAAAGATCATCTAAATCAGTGGTCACCAACCTTTTTAAGCCCAAGATAACCCCCTTTTTTTTTTTTTTTGTGAAGGCAAGATCTTACCTATTGAAGTGTTGAGAGAAAAAGAGAGCCAAGATTGTACTTTAAACTAAAGACTTATTTGCCTGTATTCTAATTACATGCAATGCTTTGGTCCAACATTAAAACGTCAAAGTAGAACTGTAATATGTACTTTCTCAGTCAGTGCTAAGTGCAGTCATCTTATGCAGCATCACTTTTCACATCAAAACAAAAGTAGAACTGTAATGTGGACTCTCATTTTATTAACATTGACAAACATATTTACAATTAGCATTTTATAAAGTAGAACTGTAATGTGTACTTTCTCAGTCAGTGCTAAGTGCAGTCAGTGCTAAGTGCAGCATCACTTTTCACATCAAAACAAAAGTAGAACTGTAATGTGGACTCTCAGGGAAAGATCTTAAAAAAAACGTCTACTTCTAAAAAACGTCTACAGGGAAAGTCTCAAAGATCGACCAGTCGATCGCGATCGACGGGTTGGTGACCACTCCACCCCTTGGAGGCAACAGACCAGCAGAGGGTACTGGAACACAATGTTTAAGGACAGGAGAGAGTATAGAATCCCAACAGCTCTATGGGGCTGCATCAGGGTTTTTATAGAACAGGGCTTTCACATCATTTTATATATTCATTCATATTTTTTGCATCAGGAAGAAGTTCTTACTGCATACAAGCCTCTTAGCTGTGATGATCATGAAAGGCAGGGTGGAATAAATATGCATTCTTTTTACAAGCAATATCCCAAATATGTACGCTAACGGCTGATGCAATGGGGTGAACTATTATGTATTATGACTGTGATGGTTTCAGATGTCCTGACTGATTATTGAGATATAACGTTTTGTAATGTTTGCTGGAGCCACTTCATCCAAAACAGCACACCCCGGTCAGAGAGTGGACACAAGAGACAGAGAACAGTCCTTTTGTATTTTAATTAGGATTTGTTGTTGAATGAGAGATCTCTCAAAATGCTAGAGTGTTTCAGAGTGGTTTCTGCAACACATAAGCAGAAAACAAGGAATTAGTAGAATACATAATTAGCAGAGGTAAAGGTCATATGCATCATGCACTGCCTGCATTAGGCTGCTAGGTGACCCATATGCATTACCACGACCAGGCGCTACCCCGTGCCATGCTCGGCCCATGCGGCCAACACTAGTGCTGACATGCCAATGGATGGAAATATGCCATAGCATAACTAGCTGGCTAGCATTAGCTCAATTAGCGGCACGAACCAAACACAACACAAAGCAGCAAACCCCAAGTCACAATCATACACATAAGTCACAGCATCCCAACAACACACAATGCAGGCTACATATGACATTTATCTAGCATAAACCACAGGCACTACATTTTGGAGGCTGGTGATAACGTACTTCCTCAAGAACGCACTCTCAGTCTGCAATGGAAACACGGGTGCCGGCAATTCACCACCTGTATTTAATTACCAGATTAAGGACCCTTGGGCTGTCCAGAGAGATGCCTGACTAGGACCGAGAATACCCCTGGGCTGTCCAAAGTAGTGCCTGAATGGAAATAATAATACACAGTATGACAAATAGTTGGGAATTTACAACAGTGATTGTTTCTGCTGTCCTGAATGTGATGGTTTCAGCTGTCCTGACTGTGGTGGTGTCAGCTGTCCAGACTGTGGTGGTTTCAGCGGTCCTGACTGTGGTGGTTTCAGCTGTCCTGAATGTGATGGTTTCAGCTGTCCTGAATGTGTTGGTTTCAGCTGTCCTGAATGTGATTGTTACTGCTGTCCTCAGATACGGTGCCTGTCAGTTTTTATGTATGCAACCCAAAGTGGAAGTAAACAAACCTTCAGCTATAATGTCATCGTGTGGACATTCAATTCTTTCTGCTAGACACTAAGAGTGACAGGCAGAATATAAACATTACATGGTGTCAGAATTTTAAGCTTATTTTGGAAATGTTTGGAATGGACAGTTCGGGCGTTCCAATGCCGAGAATGGACTGGGACTCGTCCAACCTACCCGATGCATGGAGAAAGTTTTGCCAGCATGTGGAGTTAATGTTTTCGGGACCTTTGTCTGCAAGAACAGAGGAGGCGAAATGCAGCTACCTACTCATGTGGATAGGAGAGAAGGGCAGAGACGTCTTCAATACGTGGACTCTGTCGGTAGACGAAAGGAAGGTACTGAATACGTACTATGAAGGTTTTGAAGCCTATGTTATACCCAAAGCTAACCCCATTTTTGCACATTATAAGTTCCACGAAAGGATGCAAGGCGACAGTGAGAACTTTGATCAGTTTGTAACTGAGCTTAAGCTGCTAGTGAAGGACTGTAATTACGACAAATGTGACGAAATGGTCTGAGACAGAATTGTGTTTGCCACTAACTCAGCAAGAGTGAGGGAAAAGCTACTCTGCTATGGTCCAGATTTAACGCTGGAGAAGACGATTGACATCGCAAGATCACATGACGTTTCCCAGCAACAACTAAAAACAATGGAGTGTGCGACTGTGAGTGGAGCTAATCAGTTTGTCCACGCAGTTAGCAGCAGGAGACCATTCAAACCGGACCAAGCACGTTATGGTCGCAAAACAGTGAGTAGGGCTGACATCATGCAGGAGGAATGTGGAGCATGCGGGAGAGAGCACAGCCGTGCTCAGGAATGTCCAGCTAAGGGACGTCAATGTAACAACTGCAACAAATTCCACCACTTTGCCAGGATGTGCAGGTCAGCACCACAGCAACGTCAGATCAAGCCACAGGCAAAGAGGATGCATGCTATATCTGACACTGGTGAGCAGCAAAGTGATGATGATGAACTGTACGCCTCATTGCTTTTACCAAACGGTTCGTGTTTCCGTGTTCCCGTTTTGCGCTCTGATTGGCCACGCACGTTTCTGGTCATGTGACATGTGCGCCCAATAGTGTGACGGCAAGTTCTTTGGACGGTTAAGCTTAGGCGCTCTTTCGAAGTTGGTTAAGGTTAGAGTTTGTCTTAGAGCAGGGCGATAGAACACCAGCCCTGATTCCAAACTCTAACTTTAACCAACTGCGAAAGAATCGCCTAAGCTTAACCAGTGATAAACTAGGCTGTTACAAAGGGTCAGATTAAACCGAATATATATATTTATTGCTTGATATCCCTTGTATAATATTTGTATATCGTTTGATATCCCTTGTATATTATTTGTATATATACACGGAATATCCCTTTACCTGTGTACAAACCAGAGTAATATTCGCTCTCCTATTGGACAGCGACCCCTAGGCGCCAACGACCAAGCCCCCAACGGCAAGTTCAAAGGCAACTCCGGGCATGTCGCAACATGCCCAGAGTCTGCGCAGTAATACGAGACAGAACTGAGGTTGGCACTAGATAATTCACCTTACGTATAAATACGGCGCAGGTGTAAAACAGCAGTAGTTCAAGTTCAGTGTCCAAGCCTTCACCACGCATACAACGTGCAGTGAAGTGAGCAACTTTGCATCTAAATAGAGCATTGAGAACCGCGTGCGAATAGAGTGCTAAAGTGTCAGAGTTTAACGCAGTAACGTTGAGTTCGACTTAATCTAATGTGAAGTAATAGTCGATCATTTATAGTGTATCGTGCGGCTACAGTTCTTCAGTGACCAGCATTACCACCGGTTCGTCGTGATCAAGCTAGTGCACTTATCCAGGCTGTGCGGCCTAAATCCGCGCCCACACCCGAGGAGTCCTAGGCGAGAACCGTTGGATATGTACACCGGAGAACCTACACCGGCGACTGCAGAACCATTTCTGGTTGGATTATATTGCTTTGGGACCGTGACCGTTGGAGAAGAGAACCGTCGATCCCACTGTCGTTTGGGATTTACCCCCGTGAGGATCATCACTCGGGCCCGGCTCTAGGAAGAGGCTGGCTAGCTGTCGTCCATGCTGTCGAGCATACTGGATTATAGCTGTTGCTTTGTCTGCTGATCAAGGGAGTACATGCACCGGCTCCTGTATCTGGAGCCTCGTTATTCCTCGTTGACCCAGACTTTGTACCCGAACATTCCTCTACCCCTGCCGGCCTTACACCCCGGAGGGAACCCCCCAGTGTCTCCAGCTGGTACCAGTGTGCCCTATATAATTGCTATACCACAGGTGGCGTCAGCTTAGACCCATCCTAGTATTCATACTATTCTCATTGACTTACGCTCTTGACTGACTTTACGTGTGTTCTTCGCCATACAAGCGCAAGCCTAATTCTCAATCTGTAACCTAACGTTGCTTAATAATAATAAATACCCTCCAAATAGAACTTTATGTGTCAATGCCGTATTCTTGTGTGGGTGTTCACCATATATATTCATGTACTGTATGGCCAGTAATTAAAGTACATAACTAGTAGTGGTTTAATATATCACAATCTTTAATACAGTCAGGGTATTGTAACCCCTCAGTTACAATTGGTCCTTCGAGCCGGAGGGTATCAGTGTAATATTTAATATAATATTAATATTAACCATGGCCAGCGGTGAACACTCCCCAAGCGGCTCTCCCAAGCTAGAACGCCCGCAGCGCAAACGTCAGCCACCTCCCTATCTGGAGGAATACGCTGTCGTTCTACTACCTAGCTTATCTAAACAGACGTTAAATACGGATAAAGCGGATAGTCAAAGCATGTCAAATCCTATCGACCAGGCGACCCTGCCAGTAGAGACCCCAGTGGGTTCAGACCAAACTGACTCAGCTCACGGGGGGGGACCAGGTGGGACATGACATGACTATACCTCCAGACAGCGTCACCGGGATAGTCCCCGGAGCGCTCCAGGATAAAGAAAGCGCTCCAGGGACAGAACCCGACACACAACCAAGTGAAGAGAACCGCGCCCAGGAGATAGACCTCGGAGCGCGACAGGAGAACAGATCTCCAACAAGCCCTGTCAGAACCCGATCACCTCCGTCAGTGTCATCCCCCAGCGAGGCGGACAAGATACTGGCGCAAGCCTTGATCGCCACACTGACAGCCTCCACCGAAAGAGACCGACTTCAGGGTGAACGCGACCGGCTTCAAGCAAAGACGCTTAGTGAGCGCGAACACTCCGCCACGGAAAGAGAGCGCCTTCAGGCTCAACAGACGAGCGAGCGCGAACAATCTGCAGCGGAACGAGAGCGCCTTCACGCGCAACTCCAAGCGCAAGCCCTTAGTGAGCGCGAACACTCTGCCATGGAACGAGAGCGCCTTCAGGCTCAACAGACGAGCGAGCGCGAACAACGAGAGCGCCTCCAGGCGCAACAAGCAAGTGAGCGCGAACAATCTGCAGCGTAACGAGAGCGCCTTCACGCGCAACTCCAAGCGCAAGCCCTTAGTGAACGCGAACACTCTGCAACCGAACGAGAGCGCTTCCAGGCGCAACAAAGGAGTGAAGACGACCGCATAAGACTGGAGGAGAGACGCCTTCAGACGGAAGAGAACATTGAAAGAGACCGCGCCAATGCACAGCGCGACGCCGCCAATGCACAGCGCGACGCCGCCAATGCACAGCGCGACGCCGCCAATGCCCAGTGCGAAGCAGAGCGCGACGCTGCACATGCCCAGCGCGAAGCAGAGCGCGGCCGGCTGCAGGCGCAGATGATAGAACAATTGATTGCCAGGGCGACACCCCCTCTCTCCGCACGGAGCTCCCGGCGATCATCACGACAAGGGTCTAGGGCACCTTCCCCTACCCGACGAAGCGACCCGGGACCCGGCCAACAGGAGGATCCTGTCTACGTCTCCGACCCCCCTCCCCGACCGGTCCATACGAGACCCAGCCACCGGGAAGAACCGGCCTACGTCGCAGAGAGACTGACTAGAAGACTCCAGGACCAAGAAGAGGAAGAGGAAGAGGAGGAATGTCAAGCCCACCAGCAGTAACGTACTCTAGACCAGGAAGCCCAGTACAGCCCCGACGTCAGCCCCGAGTCACTGCACTACAAACCCCCGACCCAACTCACGGGTGAGTTTGACGTACAGTCAGCACCGAGGAACAGCACCTGGGTACCCGGCCTCTGGTACCCACCAAGTACCAACCCACGACAACACGTACGGGGAGACTCGCCCAGGAGGCCTCTTCCCCTACGCTCACCAATGTGCCAGCCATCCATGGCATCGTACCTTGGCACACCGACGTTCCCAGACTTTACGCGCGAGGACAGAGCACAGTACACGGAATTACGGATGTGCTTAGAGACTATGATGTCCGACGTCCCCGACGAGTCGTACAAATATGCCATCCTCCTCAAGCATCTCAAGGTGCCCAGAGCGCATAATATAGCGCTGGCATATTCCAACTCAAGCACCCCATACTCCGCGGCTCTAGTGGCCCTCGACCAGCGTTACGGACGTATATGGGACTACGTGATACAAGAAATAAGAGATATCGACCGCCTCCCCCCAGCCAAAGACAATAGAGCATTGGATGACCTCTCTATCAAGGTACAATCCCTGGTAGGGATGCTGGGGTCCCAAAAGGAGAAAGGGAGATATGAACTATATGCTAACTCTAATGTGGAACGAATACTAGAGAAGCTCCCTCCAGCCCGCCAAGAGCGCTTTCGGCGGCAGAGAGACCACCGTGATCCCGACGGTCCCGAGCCATCCCTCCTAGACCTGGCCGCCTTCCTCGCAAGGGAAGTCAGCAGCCTACGACTGGACACGTTCGTGTGGAGTGGACCAAGCCCAAGAGATGGACCTAGGAGATCTAATGATAACCGCCGGTCGGTGACCGTTATGCACCAAGCCGAGTCAGTGCCGCAGCACAAGAACCACAGCACCCGCCCGACGAAGGGGAAGTGGAAGATTGTATGCCAGTACTGTGAAAAGGAACATTGGCTGTCTCAATGTGACACTTTCAAGAAGATGACCGCTGACGAGGTGAGTCAGTGGATCAAAGCCAACCGCCGCTGCTTCCGCTGCGCGCGCAGCCATATGGCAGCCGAGTGCCGTTTAAAGAAGAAATGCAGCAAGTGCGACGGCGCCCACTTGGATGTCCTACATGACAGCAACAAGAAGAAACTCGTACCCCCAAGCAGCTCGAGAGTGAACGTCATGTATATCGACCCTGCGAGGAGCGGGAGCTCCCGAGTGCTCTTGAAAGTGGTCCGAGTGATATTAAGCTACGAGGACAAGGTCATGGACACTTACGCCGTCCTGGATGATGGGTCAGAAAAGACTCTCCTCCTCGCATCCGCTGCAGCCCGGCTGAGTCTGCGGGGGCGCGAAGAAACAATGACAATCCGTACTATTAGAAGAGACCTGAAGACCATAAAGGGTGAAAATGTCTCCTTCACGATAGCAGCAGTCGGGCAGCCCGAGAAGCAGTATAGGATTACTAACGCCTTCACCAGCCAAGACATAGGCCTGTCACAGTACACCTACCCCATCCCCAAGCTGATGGAAAAATACGTGCATCTACGTCAACTACCTATACCGCTCATCGACGGCGCCACCCCGACCCTGCTCATAGGATCCGACCACGCACACCTCATCGTCCCAACGGACCGGGTCCACATCGGGCCCAGAGGCTGTCCAGCAGCGGTCGAGACCCGCCTAGGGTGGACACTACAAGGCCCCCTCTCCGGGGCCCTCATTCATCAACGTGTTTTACGCACAGATCTGTGCTTACCCTGTGCGTACGATCATTTCTAAGCAAAGAGTGGGATTCATCAATTTCGATTTGAACTTGACTCCGTGCTTACATCTACGCACAGGTCAGACCAGGCGTACCTCGCGCCCAGTGGTAGAATATCGTTACTACGCATAAGCACTCCTCAGTCCTGCATTAGTTTCAAGGCGGAAATAAGCTTCCGTGCATTAGTGTTCAACTTCTGTATGACCCGTAATTCATTATAGTTCATTGTAAAATAGCGACAGTAGTGTAATTATAACGGGCTCACACGCAAACAAGAGGTTGGCCTGCTTGTTTGGCATGGGGGGGCAGACGCAAAACACCAACCTCCAAACGCGATTAGATATTGTTTCAAATAAAAAGCAAATTATTTTGTGTGTCATGATTCCAAATAAGATTGGTCACGAAATGCTTTCTACTTCAATTGGTTGGTTAGAATAGATGACCTCCGTTGAAACTTCACTGAGACTAACAGTCTATTTGTGAGCTCCCGCACAGATGTGATGATAATAATAATAATAACAATAATAATAATAGCTTCATTTTATATAGCGCCTTTCAAGAGACCCAAGGTCGCTTTACATAGATAGGGGGGGGGGATAACAAAGTAACAAACATAGTGGACAGACACACAACATATATATATGATGATGGAATTCATTCAAGATCCTCTCCACCCTCGGGTCTTTGCCACCGCGGCACGGTCCATCGTGATATTGGAGATGGATCGACCAATAGACTGTTACTGTAGCTGTCAAAGCTCCATCACAAATGCAGTTATGTGAATAGAAAGGGATTCCACTCAGTCAATGTTGCGATGCGCATTTGCCTGATACATGTTATTGCTGGATGCCGGGAGGAAGGCGATGCTGAATGTTTTCAATTCATTAAATAAAACGGATACTTTTTGCAAGGGTTTACTGACTGTCATACAAATGATCAACCAACTACATACTGTAACTTTTCAGTGCACGTTCTTATTTACATTGTGACAACAGCCTTGTGAGTTCCCGCAGTGACCCGCACACAGACATGATGGAATTCAAGTTCATGTTTGTATTGATCACATATAGGCAGGCTACACATGGCATATAGGCTACATCATACATGGCAGTAAGATTCATTGTTCTTGTATAGCTCTCGTATTATTGTTTATGTAGGCTACCCAATACTGACATCAAAATGGATTGTAGTATGCCTCTAGAAATCATATGCAGCAGGTAGAAAATTGACGGGAGATACATCGCGATTTGGAATCAAATTGAGGAGAACTTTAATCCCTGGGTATTAATCAAACAACACGGGAAAAGGCAGTCATATTCCAGCGCAGTCTTTATTAGCCGACAACAAAATAGATGCCTCTAAAAATCATATAGCCAATCGAACACAACTAATAAAGGCATTCATATTACAGCACGGTTATAATGACACACAACCAACGCCAAACAGTGGTCAACGAACGGTCTTTATTAGTATTTTGAGCTGTCCAGGCAGAATTGCAGCAATGGTCTTAGGGAGCCGTTGATATCTGACATCACCGTTTACAAATCCGCCTTTTATTTATCCCATAATACGCGATAGTGTCTTCTTGGTTCGACAGCAGTGAATTCTCCGTGGAGTTTCTCAGAGTACCGCTCGGGTCAGTCCATTATTTCACATCCCATGGGGGGTGTTTCCTCACTTTCATGACCATATATGGATAATCATGCACGAGCATTGACGGTAGAACAAAGTTCTACGGAGGAGCGTAGAGCCTGCGTACGCACCGTGTGATGAATCCCGACTTCCCTGTGCGTACACTAGTTCTACATTCCGTGCTTACGTGTGGAAATAGAACATATTCTACGTCCACGTTGATGAATGAGGGCCCGGGTCTTCCAACCGACCAGCAGCCACTCGCTGCCTCCACTCAAGAATAAAAGAAGAAGACACCACCCTCTTACAGCACGTCGAGAGGCTATGGACATTAGACGCGATGCCCTTTAAGAATGAAAAGAAACTCGTTCGATCAAAGGAAGACACTTATGCCATAACCCTCCTCGAGCAGAGGACAAAGAGAGTCGAGGTCAATGGAGTGATGAGATACGCAACTCCACTCTTGAGGCGAGAGGGTATGCCCACCCTCCACGCCTCAAAAGAAGCGACGGAGCGATATCTACTGAACACCGAGCGGCGTCTAGCCAAAGACCCCACTCAAGCCACTGTGTACCGCGCTGAGATTGACAAGCTAATCACAGCGGGACACATAAAGAAAATTGACATTCAAGAGGCCGACCAGACGACCGAATCATGGTACGTGCCCCACCACAAGGTCCACCACAACGGCAAGGATCGTATTGTGTTCAACTGCAGCTACCAGATCGGACTACAGAATCTGAATAAAGAACTCTTGCCCGGCCCAACACTCGGCCCCTCTCTACTAGGCGTGTTACTACGTTTCCGCCAAGACAAGGTGGCCATCAGCGGCGACATCAAAGGGATGTTCCTGCAGGTGCGACTAGTGGAAGAGGACAAGCCCTTGCTGCGGTTCTTATGGAGAGAGAGGATCGGGGATGAGCAACCATCCATCTACCAATGGGAGGTCCTCCCCTTCGGAACCACATGCAGCCCATGCTGTGCTACGTTCGCACTGCAAAAACATGTCACAGAAGACCCTGAAGCTGACGAGGAGGTCAGACAAAGTGTAGAGAGGAGTTTCTACGTGGACAACTGTCTGCAAAGCGTCTCGACGCCAGAAGAAGCCGAAGCCCTCCTACTCAAGCTCCGCGCCTCACTGATCAAAGGCGGCTTTGATCTCCGGCAGTGGGCCAGCAGCGACCCTCAAGTACTTCGCAGCCTCTCCCCAGAGACAAAGTCAGCAAGCAGCGAGACCTGGATGGCGACCATCCCAGGTGAAGCCCAAGAAATGACATTAGGACTAGTCTGGCGCTTCAAAACAGACTCGCTCCATTACAGATACACACCCCTGACCACGGAGCAGGGAAGGTCGACCCCTCTACCGACCACCAGACGGAGCGTATACAGAACACTCGCAAGGCAATATGACCCGCTGGGGTGTATCCTACCTTACACCACCAGGGCGAAAATGATTGTACGAGAGCTGTGGGACAAGGAACAGGGCTGGGACGACCCCATACCCGACCACCTCGCTTCCACCTGGACAGAGTGGGAGAGAGAGCTCGACTCGCTCCAAAATGTGAACATACGCCGAAGCTACTTCCCACCCACAGTGCGGCTGGAGACGTGCCAGATGGACCTGCACGTCTTCAGCAACGCCTCAGAAGTGGCCTACGGCTCGGCGGCTTACTTGCGGACCCGAGAGGAGGGAGGAGAAATACACACAGCCTTCATCCTGGCTCGCTCAAGGATAGCCCCCCGCAAGCAACAATCGATCCCGCGTCTAGAGCTCTGCGCAGCCCTGGTAGGCGCGCAACTCGCCACGTTAATCCAACGTGAACTCACCATCCCGGTGCAAAGAACAATCTTGTGGTCAGACTCCATGACCGTACTCACATGGATCCAGTCCGATTCGTGTAGATACAAGGTCTTCGTGGGAGTCAGAATCACAGAGATCCAAGACTTAACAGAATCAGCATGCTGGAGGTAAGTGGACACGAAACAGAACCCAGCAGATGTCATCACACGGGGGATGTCCCTAGATGACCTCACACGTCACAATATCTACAGTGACGGTCCTGAGTTCCTCAAGCTCCCGGAAGAAGAGTGGCCTAACCCCACCCCTCGGGAGGCTAGTCAAGAGGAGGCAGAGATCAAGAAATCTATGTTCTGTGGGTTGACGCACACACCAGTCCCCACTGACCCTAACATAGATGACTGCCCCACCCTTGAGAGTGCACAGCTAAAGACATTCCTGTGGCACCACCCTGAGGTTCCCCCCACTACCGACATTAATGCAGCTAACTACGAAGAAGCAGAACTCCTTCCCAAAGAGACTCGTTCCCCGAGGAGCTAGACTGTCTGCAGGGATCAAAGCCAGTCCCGTCAGACAGCAGACTGCTCCACTTGGCCCCTGAGCGCGACGCCCATGACCTCATCAGAGTGGGTGGTCGTCTGAGACGAGCCCCGGACTTAACGGATGACGTCAAGTTTCCTATAGTCCTCAACAGCCGACACAAGGTCACCGAGCTCATCATAAAGAAATACGACGAGGATGTGCACCACGCTGGGGCAGAGAGAGTCTTCGCTGAGATCCGACATCGCTATTGGATACTGCAAGGAAGAGAAGCAGTAAGACGCTTCCAGCGGACCTGTCTAGACTGTCGCAAGTGGCGAGCACAGCCCAGTATACCCATGATGGCTGACCTGCCTCCCTGTCGCCTCCGACTTGGCGACAAGCCCTTCCACTCCACCGGCATGGACTGCTTCGGCCCGCTTTACGTGAAGAAAGGAAGAGGGACGGAGAAGAGGTGGGGCATTGTATTCAAATGCATGACCACCCGAGCAATACACATAGAACTCCTTCCGACCATGAGTACGGACTCATTCCTCATGGCCTTCCGGAGATTCACAGCGCGAAAAGGAAAACCGTCTATATTGATGTCTGATCACGGGACAAACTTCAAAGGCGGAGAAAGAGAGCTGAGAGAGAGCTTCCAAGCCATGGGCCCAGAACTTAAGACCCACCTCGCTCCCTCTCAGATCGACTTCCAGTTTAACCCCCCGAACGCCCCTCACTTCGGGGGAACCTGGGAAAGAGAAGTACGTTCCATAAAGACAGCTCTGTACGCCGTGCTTGGGGCCCAGACCGTGGCTGAAGAAGTCCTCACGACAGTCCTCACAGAGATCGAGGGAGTATTGAACTCAAAGCCCCTCGGTTACGTCTCAAGTGATGTAGCAGATGTCGACCCAGTCACCCCCAACACTCTCTTGATGGGGCGGCTGGACCCCGCGCTCCCACAGACGGTGTACAGACCCGAAGAAGCGAACGGCCGAAGAATGTGGAGGTACAGTCAAGTATTGGCTGACAAGTTTTGGAACAGTTTCCTCCTCCACTACCTACCGTCTCTACAAACCCGCCAGAAATGGGTAAAAGATAGAGACAACTTGACGGAGGACACAGTCGTTATGATCGTGGACCAGTCACTACCCCGAGCTAAGTGGCCGGCCGGCCGCGTAAGCAAAGTGATCACTGGTGCCGACGGAAAGGTCAGAGCGGCAGAAGTTATTGCCCAGGGACGGACATACACCCGACCCGTGGCGAGGCTGATAGAGTTGCCAAGGCTCCCTGACTCCCTTGATGACGATCATGACCCACTGACTTTGTAGATTGCCCTACTCCCCACAACAGACATTGAGTAGTTGACAGGACTATTAATCTGTCTTCGCTTTAACTAATTAGGTGCGGACTAATTAGGAGGCGGCTGTTACAAAGGGTCAGATTAAACCGAATATATATATTTATTGCTTGATATCCCTTGTATCTTATTTGTATATATACACGGAATATCCCTTTACCTGTGTACAAACCAGAGTAATATTCGCTCTCCTATTGGACAGCGACCCCTAGGCGCCAACGACCAAGCCCCCAATGGCAAGTTCAAAGGCAACTCCGGGCATGTCGCAACATGCCCAGAGTCTGTGCAGTAATACGAGACAGAACTGAGGTTGGCACTAGATAATTCACCTTACGTATAAATACGGCGCAGGTGTAAAACAGCAGTAGTTCAAGTTCAGTGTCCAAGCCTTCACCACGCATACAACGTGCAGTGAAGTGAGCAACTTTGCATCTAAATAGAGCATTGAGAACCGCGTGCGAATAGAGTGCTAAAGTGTCAGAGTTTAACGCAGTAACGTTGAGTTCGACTTAATCTAATGTGAAGTAATAGTCGATCATTTATAGTGTATCGTGCGGCTACAGTTCTTCAGTGACCAGCATTACCACCGGTTCGTCGTGATCAAGCTAGTGCACTTATCCAGGCTGTGCGCCCTAAATCCGCGCCCACACCCGAGGAGTCCTAGGCGAGAACCGTTGGATATGTACACCGGAGAACCTACACCGGCGACTGCAGAACCATTTCTGGTTGGATTATATTGCTTTGGGACCGTGACCGTTGGAGAAGAGAACCGTCGATCCCACTGTCGTTTGGGATTTACCCCCGTGAGGATCATCACTCGGGCCCGCCTCTAGGAAGAGGCTGGCTAGCTGTCGTCCATGCTGTCGAGCATACTGGATTATAGCTGTTGCTTTGTCTGCTGATCAAGGGAGTACATGCACCGGCTCCTGTATCTGGAGCCTCGTTATTCCTCATTGACCCAGACTTTGTACCCGAACATTCCTCTACCCCTGCCGGCCTTACACCCCGGAGGGAACCCCCCAGTGTCTCCAGCTGGTACCAGTGTGCCCTATATAATTGCTATACCACAGGTGGCGTCAGCTTAGACCCATCCTAGTATTCATACTATTCTCATTGACTTACGCTCTTGACTGACTTTACGTGTGTTCTTCGCCATACAAGCGCGAGCCTAATTCTCAATCTGTAACCTAACGTTGCTTAATAATAATAAATACCCTCCAAATAGAACTTTATGTGTCAATGCCGTATTCTTGTGTGGGTGTTCACCAGCCGCGGATATATAGGCGAGGCGGCTGAGGCAGCCGCCTTAGGGCCCGCGGGGGGTCTAGGGCCCGGCCCGGCCCGGGACTGAATGGAGTTGCCGTTCGTTCGTGGGACTGGATGACAGACTGCATTGCGCCATGCCCCGGGGCCCGGGTCCTATGTTCCCCGGGCCCCCTATTTTTCCCATGTTCCAAAAGGGTTCTATGTTCCCCGGGCCCCCTATGTTCTCCCTATGTTTTCCCGGTAGCGATAAAGGCTCGCCCCAGGCTCGCCACAGCAGTGGATGGATTTAAAAGATAGGGCACTTTTATAGATAATTTATTTGTATCGCAACGGAGTCATGGATCTAGTCGTGCCACGTAGCATTATGTCGAATAAATTCAAATAGAATAAACAAGTCTAAAACAAAGACTTTTAAACGAAGTTTAGCCTATTAAATCATTTTATAAGCGTTCGTTTATTTGTGGTCTGCGTGAGAACACTGAAGCAACCATCTGCAGAACACCAGCCCAGCCCAGCCCAGCCCTCTCCTCTCCTCTCCTCTCCTCTCCTCTCCTCTCCTCTCCTCTCCTCTCCTCTCCTCTCCTCTCCTCTCCTCTCCTCTCCTCTCCTCTCCTCTCCTCTCCTCTCCTCTCCTCTCCTCTCTCTGTCCCCACGCTGTCAGGCTTGATTGATTGATTGATTGAAAACTTTATTAACAGATTGCAGAATGGGTACAATACAGTACAGCTCAATACACACAATTGTTAAGGGGATGCAGACCAGAGAAAGACTTTCGTCTTGTTTACATCAGGGTCCCCCATTTTCAATTCATCAGGACATTTATGACATACAGATAGTCAGTACTGCTACATCTATACATTTATGACATACCAGATTTGCAAATACAGTACTGTTTGTGATACAGAAGGAGTCAAGAAAAGGGAGTATATACATTTGACATAGAAACTAATAGGCCCTCCTATTCTTCCCGATTGTAGCCTAAAATAAATTAAAGAATGATGATTGCTGGGAAATGTTGTCTCTCCTGTTGTGCCTCCAGTGCAAAATCTGACTTGTTACTGGAGGACAACAACATTACCCAGCAATCAATGCATCATTGCGTCATGAGACAATTTACCTGGTGCGGAAATTAAAACGAACAGCAGACGTCTGTCTCTTACAGCGAGTGAAATCATCAGTGAGTGAAAGTGAATGATCCATTATATTCCGCAACCATAAGCCTTACAAACATAAATGTGGCCGTCAAAAAAGAACAGACAAAAAAGAACGGGACGAGAAGAACGCAAAGCTACCTAAATTAGACGCATTTGTTATAAAAGTAACAGGGCCTCGTGCCGACGTTCCTCCTCCTCCTGACCTCCCATCCCCAACAACAACAAGCCCTTCACCTGATCACCCGACAACATGCCCGGCACGGACACTGCCTTCAGCCGCGGTGTGTCAACTACCATGCAGCAGCAGGTAACCTTGGACTGTTGGACAGATAATGAGATTACAGTTTACCATAAACTTATATTTATACATCTATTAGGGCGGCGGCGGCCCAGCAGCCATGGCGCTTATTAATGTAAATAACATACTTGGTTTTTAGAGATCATTTATCGGCCTTTGTTTGCACTTTACAGGCATAACCACCAGTCAGATTCAGAACAGCCAAGCAGTTCAGTCACAGTGACTTTATATACCACCGCGGCCTCACGGCCAGCGTGGGGACAGAGAGAGCTGGGCTGGTGTTCTGCAGATGGTGGTTGCTTCAGTTCTCACACAGACCGCAAATAAACGAATGCTTATAAAATGATTTAATAGGCTAAACTTCGTTTAAAAGTCTTTGTTTTAGACTTGTTTATTCTATATGAATTTTGTCTACATAATGCTACGTGGCAAGACTAGATCCGTGACTCCGTTGCGATACAAATTAATTATCTATAAAAGGCTTTTAAATCCACTGTTGTGGCGAGCCTGGGCCTGCTTTATATACCGCAGCGGCAGTGCAGAGAACACTCTCCGTGGTGCTGAAACGTTTTTCCTGTTTTATTCCACTATTCCAGGAATTTCCAGAATTGTGTGTGAGAGTTATTGGGATCATAGGAGAGAGAGATGGGAGAGAGACCTGCATGACCAAGCTTGGCTTCACAGTAGAAGAGAGAAGACAAAAGCGATTTGATCACTTTATTTTTTTATGACCCTCCATGCTCCGTGACTTTCCTTATTGAAGCGTTCTTATTAATGTCCGTGTTGCGCACACGTGGGAGGAGGGAGGGATGTGGTGCCGGGTCAGGTGGTGGTGGGGGGGGGGGGGGGGGGCCCGAGCTGGCCCGAGCTGTCAAGAGCTGTCAATCTCGCCTCAGGGCCCGTGGGGCATTCCAACCGCCACTGGTGTTCACCATATATATTCATGTACTGTATGGCCAGTAATTAAAGTACATAACTAGTAGTGGTTTAATATATCACAATCTTTAATACAGTCAGGGTATTGTAACCCCTCAGTTACATAGGCGTTAGGTCGTTTGCAGGCTGTTCGACGCGGAAATGGGCTAAGACACTGCTCGTCATGCGATTGGGCGCACATGTCACATGACCAGAAACGTGCGTGGCCAATCAGAGCGCAAAACGGGAACGTGGAAACACGAACCGTTTGGTAAAAGCATAGATGCGAACTGTACATTGACACTATAACAAAACAGCATGCAAACACAGACAAAGAACAAGCCTTTGCAGAATTACAAATTGGAAAACAGAGGCACAAGCTCAAATTTTTTATTGACACAGGTGCCCAGGCTAATGTAATACCAGCCAACACATTCCATGAGCTATTTGGAAATGTAGTATTAAGCCCGCAAGCCAGCAAGCTCTCAGGCTATGGTGGGCATGTGCTTACTGTAAAAGGGGCCTGCAGGCTAACATGCAGATATAAAGAGAAGACAGTCATGCTTGACTTTGATATAATTGATGCCAACGCTCCACCTGTGTTGGGCATGAGAGCATGTATAGACCTGAATTTGGTCAAAATAATCCATACGGTCAATGCACAGCCCAAACCAAACATGAACATCATGGATGAATATGCAGATGAGTTTGAAGGCATTGGACTGTTTCCCGGTGAGTGTACCATTCACCTCAAACCTGACGTAACACCAGTGGTGTGCCCACCTCGCCGCATACCATACGCCCTACGTAGTCGGCTCAAAAATGAGCTGGATGAAATGGAGAAAATGGACATAATCCAGAAGGTCACTGAGCCAACAGACTGGGTTAATGCACTGGTGGTTGTAGAAAAACCCAAAACAGGAAAGCTTAGGATTTGTCTAGATCCCCGCCCCCTGAACAAAGCCATCCAGAGACCCTACTACCCGCTCCCTATTCTAGATGACATTACCCCAAAATTAGCGGGCGCACAGTATTTCAGTGTGCTAGACGCCAGGTCTGGGTACTGGACAATAAAACTCAGCCATGGGTCATCCGTTCTCACCACGTTCAACACCATCTATGGCAGATATAGGTTCAATAGACTCCCATTCGGAATCATATCTGCACAAGATGAGATTCAGAGACGAGTGGATGAGGCCTACGAGGGACTCCCGGGCGTCGCCGCCATTGTCGATGACATCATCGTGTATGGCCGCACGAAAGAGTAGCACGATGCCAACCTGCGTGCCATGCTAGAGAGAACCAGACAGATAGGAATAAAGCTGAACAAGGACAAGAGCACCATCTGTGTGACAGAGGTGAACTACTTTGGACACACACTGACACAAGAAGGTGTCAGACCTGACCCCAACAAGGTTTCGGCGATCAAGGACATGGCCGCGCCACAGAGTAAAGCAGAGCTGGTGACAATATTGGGCATGATCACGTACTTGTCAAAATTTGACCCCAGACTCTCAGAGGCAACGGCCCCGCTCCATCAACTGTTGACGTCAACTGTTGAAAGAGAGCAGTGAATTTGTATGGGACTCGAACCATGATGTTGCTTTCCAGCAAGTGAAAAGCATCTTAACACAAGAGCCAGGTCCAGTACTTGCCTACTTTGACCACACAAAGGATGTGAAACTGCAGGTCGATGCCTCCAAATATGGATTGGGAGCAGTCCTACTGCAGCAAGAGAAAACAGTTGCATACGCGTCCAGAGCACTGAATGAGACTGAAGTCAATTATGAGCTGTACGCCATGCTCTTTGGATGTAAGCGATTCCACCAATACCTGGACGGACGTCAGGTGATCGTCGAGTCAGACCACAAGCCACTGGAGACAGTAATGCGCAAACCCCTTGCAGCTGCACCGCCGAGGCTCCAACGCATGATACTTCAGTTGCAAAGATATAGCATTAACATTGTTCACAAGCCTGGAAAGTTTCAAGTTCAAGTTCAAGTTTCTTTATTAGTTGTCATACAGAAGTACAGAATACTTTTATACAAAATGCTTCTTTCTGTTATGCTCCAGAGACTGTGCTAGACAAAAATAGATAAGTATAAAATAAAATAAGTATAGCAGTATAAAATAGAAGTCACGTACGTAGACACAAGTGTTCAATGTTCAATGCAGAGTAGAAGTAACTGAGTTACCATACAATATACTATACAATATACTAATATACAATATACTATATAGTGCAAAGGAGAAATTGGATGAGGTACAATTTAGGTACAATTTACAGTAAGGTGTAATGAGGTATGGGTTGTAGTGCAAATTCTTTACCAATAAATATAAAGTGTGTTTAGGTGTTCTAAAGTGTGTAAAGTGGGTGCTTCAGTGAGTTGTTTGTTTAAAGTGAGTGTGTGTGTGTGGATGTGTGTGCTGTGAGTGCATTTGATGGTTGTTACATAGTGTTATTGTTCGTTGATCATCCTGATGGCCTGGGGATAGAAGCTTCTTCTGAGTCTTTGTGTGCTTGCCATGAGACTCCGGTATCGTTTGCCTGACCGCAGCAGTTCAAAGAGGCAGTTGTTTGGGTGGCTGGAGTCTTTGATAATTCTCCCACGCCTTACCCACGCACCGCTTGTTGTAAATGTTCTGGAGAGTGGGAAGCCCCCCTCCAATTGTGCGTTCGGCTGAACGGGCCACTCTCTGTAGTCTGCTACGGTCTTGTGCGGTGCTATTCCCAAACCAGGAGGTGATATTGCCAGTCAGGATGCTCTCTATTGTACATGAGTAAAAGTTCTTAAGGATCTTCTGACTGACTTGGAACTTCCTTAGGCGCCTGAGGAAGTAGAGGCGTTGCCGTGCCTTCTTCAGAACACAGTCAATGTGTGTGGTCCATGTCAAGTCCTCGGATATGTGGACTCCGAGGTACTTAAAACTTCACTCTCTCAACAGGTGCCCCGTCGATGCTGAGGGGGCTGTAGTCCCTGACCCCCGACCTCCTAAAGTCCACAATCATCTCCTTTGTTTTGCTGACGTTCAGGGAGAGGCTGTTCTCTTGACACCATCCCGCTAGGACCTTGACCTCTTCCAGGTAGGCCCTCTCATCATTTGCAGAGATCAGGCCCACCACTACTGTGTCGTCAGCAAATTTGATGATTGTGTTGTTGTTCCGCTGTGCCACACAGTCATGTGTGTACAGGGAGTAGAGGAGGGGACTCAGAACACAGCCCTGGGGGGCCCCTATGTTGAGAGTGATGGATGAGGAGGTGCAGTTGCCTGCTCTCACCACCTGGGGTCTGCCCGTCAGGAAGTCCAAGACCCACTGGCAGAGGTCATAGTTCAAGCCCAGGTCCCTATGAGTCCCTATGAGCTATGAGTTTGGAGGGGACTATGGTATTGAATGCTGAGCTGTAGTCGATGAACAGCTCACATAGTTCCCCTGCCTCTTGTCCAGGTGTGATGCTGCTGTGTGCAGCACATGGGCTATGGTGTCCTCCTTGGACCTGTTGGGGCGGTATGCAAATTGCAGGGGGTCCAGGTTGATGGGGAGGGAGGAGCAGATGTAGCCCTTTACTAGCTTCTCAAAGCACTTCATGGCTATGGAGGTGAGAGCTACAGGGCGGTAGTCGTTGAGGCAAGCAGGCTTGGATTTTTTGGGTACAGGGATAATAGTGGACTTCTTCAGACAGGTGGGGATGACAGCCTGTTCCAAGGACAGGTTAAATATGTCAGTGAATACCGGGGCCAGTTGGTCGGCACAGACTTTTAGGACGCGGCCGGGGATACCGTCTGCTCCTGCTGCCTTCCTGATATTGTGTTGCTACACATTATCCATTATCCATCGAACGTGAACGGACGTGTTTTGTGAGGCTCTGTGTCTTCCAAACTTCCTTGGCTGTTCTTTTTACGTTATTTAAAAAAAAACATTTTAGCCATTGATCTTAACTGATCATTGTGACTTTATTGCTTTTATCGTTTTACTGGTTTTATGTGATTCCGACTTGTCGTGATTGAAACTAGCGGGACTTGTTGTGGTTGTCATAGCTACAGCTAAACACTACCGGCTTTTATGCTAACCTAGCTAGGCTTGCCTTTAGCCTGGTGGCTAGGATAGCTATTGGACCGGTGTGTACACTGTTGTATACGGTGAGAATGAAAAGCTATTTTACAAGATGTCAACACTCACCACAGTGGAAACCGAGTTATGCAGTCTCAGGCGCGGTCTCCGTACTATTGAGTGCCTCCTGGACGACATCATCCAGCAAAAGGCTCTGCTCGTCTCCCGGTTGGATCTCCTGGAAAACCCTTCTTCTACAGCGCTTCCTCTTCCATGGTCGCGTGTAGTAAAGCAGGGAAAAGGGAGGAGGGTATCGCTCCCCCTGTTCTCCCCAAACGTGGATGATGACCCGTTTCAGCTATACAACCAGTATGCTCCACTTGAAGGGCTAACAGAGCTAGCTTCCACAGGCGCGTCGACTGTCTGTCCGGCTTTTTTGGAGCAGCCTGCAGTGGGTTTCTCTGGAGCGAACTTCTCCAGCTCGGTGAGGAAGAGACGGTTTTCCCCGACGTCCCCTGTGTCCATCGGGAAGCGCCGTCGGCGCTGTTCTCCTCCTGTTGTCTTCCACTCTGGGATCTCTCCTGCCGGCCTTCAACGTTCCTCTCTTCAACACAACACACCTCTGGATACTGTGGCCAGCGATGATGACATCACATGTGATGATTCGCGGCCGTCTTCCTGCCCAGGTGAGCCGCATACAACTACTGCTCCAGACACCGCTCTGGTGGCTGGTGTAGCTAACAGTCAGGCTCTTCTTCACCCCAAACTCTCTGTTTACATGGGGGGCTGCAGGAATGGCCAACCTGAAATTTTTATCATTGGCGACTCTATTGTTAGATCTGTTGAACTTCCAGGTGCTGTCACTTTCTGTCTCCCAGGCAGTAAGGTTTCTGATATTACAGAATTGATTCCAGTGTTAACTGACCTCCATCCCTCAGCTCACACACTGATTATCCATGTTGGTACTAATAATATCATGCGTGGTCAATCTGTTGATCTCCGTGACCAGCTGGATTCTCTTGCAATGACAATACAGAGCCTGGGTAGAACCTGTGTGTTCTCTGGTCCTATCCCAGCTCCCTCAAAAAGTCCAGAACATTTTAGTCGTATTTTTAGCCTTCACGAATGGCTAAAATCATTTTGTACTGCAACAGCACATGGATTTATTAGTAACTTTGATTACTTTTGGACCAGAAATGACCTCTATAAACTGGATGGCCTGCATCCCAGTCTAAAGGGCATTCAACAGCTTACACGGAATTATATCCAGTACATTGCTTTTAACTCAGATTGATATTGTCTGCTTTTACTCTGTCTGATCTCCCTCTACCACCTATTACTTTTAATATAGAAGTCATGATTTCTGATAGGGTTCATGATCATTACCCAACACATTGGCATACTGTAAATCACTCCAACTTAATATCGGTCACTTTACAGTCTTCTATTTCTTTATCACGTGAGTCAGATTCCACACCACTTTCTCTAAATAATCCACATACCTTTAGAGAAAGGAAAGGGTTGGGATTGATTCACCTGAACATTAGAAGTCTCCTTCAGCACCAGAAGTTGGACCATCTTAGAATACTGGTAGCACAGGCTGATCCAGATATATTGGTCATATCTGAGTCCTGGTTGAAGAAATCTGATTCTGACTCCACAATAGATCTACATGATTTTAATGTGTTTAGAATTGATAGGGTAGGTAGGGGTGGTGGGGTAGTTATTTATGTTAAATCTTGTTTTTCGGCGTCTGTTGTTTATGCTGTCACTATCCCAATGTGTTTTGAAGTACTTGTTTTAAAGGTCGAGTTGGGGATCAACAATTTTATATATGTAATTGGTGTCTACAGACCCCCTTCTGCTGATGCTAGCTCTTTAGATAAATTAGCTGAGCTCCTTTCACAATATATTGATTCTGAGATGATTGTCATGGGTGATTTTAATATTGACTGGTTGAGTGGTGCTGCAAAGCACCTTAACACTTTCAGCGCCACGCCTGGTTTTCCGTTTTACCGCTTGAATGCCACCATCGGCGCCAATGTTAACGTTAATATCGCCTAATCTATGTTTTAAATTATGGCTATGTGTCTAATCTGCCCATCGCATTATCAAAGACTATTTTCCAGTCAGTGCTGTGAAGGCAGATTGTTTTTTTATCGCGTCGTTGCCGTTTCAGAGCAGTTAGAAAAGCCCCCGTTTTGATATAAAAAACAGCTCATTCTGGAGCATTCTATGAAAATCGTCTTTTAGTGGAATATTCCACAACGTTGATATTCGTCGGCCTTTTTATGAATCGTTTTCAAATAAACGCTAGATGATCAATATTATACGTGCACGCACGCACATTACGGCCGCGCACTGATAATCGCTCCGTTGATTTCCTCACAGACTTTTACAGTGAAACCGAAAGAAGACATTTCACAAAACAGCTTATAACTTCATCAAACTTACTCTGATTATCCTACCACTGATAACATAGAGTCCTTACCTGACATCAGATGGTATCCAACTGGTATATTCCAATTCCTGATCACCATTCGAAAAAATCGATACGTGTATGGATCCAACGCGATACAGTAGAACTCCATGATCCGCGGGGATCTGAGGCTCCAGAATGAACTCTAGTAACCCCGGCTGGATCAGTGAACTGGAAAATGTGGAGTACCGGATTTTTTTCCCCATTCATTTTCATTGAGTCCATTCCAAAATCACTTATGTCATCTGGGAGACGACAGGGGGCGCTTTTTTCCACAGTGATCGCCGGCGCCCCTCGGCTATACTCGGGTAGGCTCGGGTGATGCAATAATTTTTCAGATCACAAAAAAATAATAATAATAATAATTCCGAGAAATCTCGTGAGTGGCATGCAACCACCTATAAAAAAACCAGAGAAATCTCGTGAGTGGCACTGAAAGTGTTAAAGGGGAACTCCAACATTTTGGGAAATTAGCTTATTTAACATCTTCCCTGGAGTTAGACAAGAAGATACATACCTTTTTTGTCTCTGTGCTTGCATTTTAGCTTTGGGAATAGACGCTCCGTTAGCATAGCTTAGCTTCATCACTGGAAGTGAGGCAGGACAGTAGCCTTACAGTGCCTTACAGTGTATTGCAAGGTCTGACATTGACCAAACTTGATATGCATGACCTTGGTGGGCTCTAGGTCAACTCCTGAAAAGGGGGTCAATGTCAGACCTTGCAATCAAAAGTTAGGGGGCGCACTGAAATTATGGCAAGGGTTATTAGCCCCCTAACTTTTGATTGCAAAGTCTGACATTGACCCCCTTTTCAGGAGTTGACCTAGAGCCCACCAAGGGCATGCATATCAAGTTTGGTCAATGTCAGACCTTGCAATACACTGTAAGGCACTGTAAGGCTACTGTCCTGCCTCACTTCCAGTGATGAAGCTAAGCTATGCTAACGGAGCGTCTATTCCCAAAGCTAAAATGCACGCACAGAGACAAAAAAGGTATGTATCTTCTTGTCTAACTCCAGGGAAGATGTTAAATAAGCTAATTTCCCAAAATGTTGGAGTTCCCCTTTAAAGAAATCAGTGGTAACCTCAGTCTTTCCCAGTTAATTACTGAGCCCACCAGACCAAACCTTAAAAATGACTCTAGGTCTACCCTTATTGATTTGATTTTTGTGAATAAATATGACAGGATCTCAGCTTGTGGGGTTTTTGACTTAGGCATAAGTGACCATTGCCCCACAGTCTGTGTAAGAAGCACGAGACTGCCAAAAACAAGATCTCACACAGTTTTAAAGAGGAATTTTAAATCTTTTAATAACGAATCATTTTTAGATGATTTTGTTCTTTCTGATACTTATTGTAACACTGCAATTGATGTTCAGTTAGCCCTGGACTCCTTTGTAAATACATTTAATTTATTAGTTGACAAACATGCTCCTTTTAAAAAAGTCCGTATTAAAGATAGAGTAATACCCTGGTTTTCTCAGGAATTGTCAACCCTAATTAAAGACAGAAATGCTGCATGGTCTCGGGCAAGGCGTTCTGGAGACCCTCAACATTGGCTTTCTTTTAGGCAAATTAGGAACAAATGTACTGCAGTAGTAAGAAAATCTAAAACTGATTACTATCTGGAGTTGGTTACAAACTCATACTCTAATCCGGCAAAATTTTGGAGTGCAGTGAAGGTGAACAAAATAAAATCATCTAATTCTTTACCCTCTCATATTAAAGTTGAAAACTGTGTGATCTCTGAGCAGAGTGAAATTTGTGTTGCCTTCAATAGGCATTTTGCGGAGGCTGGTAATTTATTTAATAGGAACTATAATGGACCTTGTCCTGTTGATTCTGATTGTTTGTACCCTGTGGGTGTCACTTCCCATTTCTCCTTTCAACCTTTTACACAGTCAGCTGTATTTGATGCTTTGCAATCAATTGATGCAAAGTGTTCTACAGGTGAGGATAACTTAGAGTCTTTTTTTATTAAGTTGGCTGCACCAGTTATCGCTGAACAGATTACTTATATTTTGAATCTCTCTATCTCATCAGGTAGATTTCCTCTAGTTTGGAAATCTGCACGGGTGATTCCTTTACATAAGGGAGGTGATAGGGATAACTTAGATAATTATCATCCTATCTCCAGGCTACCTTGCTTAGCTAAAGTCCTGGAAACACTAGTAAGTAAACAACTCAAATATTACCTTTCAACTAACTCCATACTTAGCTCTCAACAATCTGGTTTTAGAGCCAAACATAGTACAACATCAGCCATCACTTTGGTTACAAATGACATTATTTCAGCATTAGATAAGAAGAAACATTGTGCTGCCCTCTTTGTTGACTTATCAAAAGCATTTGACACAGTTGATCACTACTTACTTCTAAAGAAACTATCTAACATTGGGTTGGATGATAATGCCTGTGTCTGGTTTCAGGATTATCTATCTTCTAGGCGGCAGTGTGTGAAGTTAGGTCAAGCACAATCTGAATTCTTGGCCATGACTAAAGGTGTGCCACAAGGTTCAGTTTTGGGTCCTGTCCTTTTTACAATTTATATTAATGATATTGTTTCTTCTTTGTATGGATGTCATGCCCATCTGTATGCTGGTGATGACACAATTGTGTACTGTATTGCAGACTCTGTACAGCTGGCCTTTGAGAAATTGCAACTTTCCTTTTATGCTCTACAGGATGCCCTTACTAGTCTTAAATTGGTTCTTAAGACAAAGTTTATGTTATTTTCAAGAGCAAGGAATATTAACCTTGATGATGTGAGGATATCTACTGTCAGTGGCTCTTGTATAGAGAGAGTCACTGAGTATAAATATCTTGGCCTGTGGCTTGACGAGAAATTAACATTTAAGTTCCATGTGGAAAATCTTGCCACTAAACTGCGACAGAAAATTGGTTTCCTGTACAGAAACAGATCCAATTTTCCTCTATTTAGTAGAAAAAGAATTGTGGAATCAGTCTTCTTATCAGTTTTGGACTATGGTGATGTAATTTATAGGCATGCTGCGGCATCAACTCTTAAACCTCTGGATTCTGCATATCACTCAGCTCTCAGATTTATAACTGGTGACAGATATGATACTCACCATTGTGTCCTGTATGATATAGGGTGGGTTGGCCTTCTCTTGCAGAAAGGCGCAACAAACACTGGTATTTATTTATTTTTAAAGCCCTTATTGGTAAACAACCTGCTTATATCTCCTCACTGTTAAATTGGAATATTGGAACCTATTCAACTCGATCGAATGACTGGATGGTTCTTAGGGTTCCTCAGATTTGTTCTGAGCTAGGGAAGTCAGCCTTTTCCTTTGATGCCTCTAACTCATGGAATGTCCTTCAACTCACGCTAAAATTGGAGGTTCTCCCTTCCCTTGGAATGTTTAAATGTATGATTTCAGACCATTGTGTGACTACCTGTAACTGTTTTAGTTGATATTTTAAAATTATTTTTAAACGTTTTTAATTTGTTTTACTCTGGTGTTTAAATTTCTGTGAATATTGTTTTTATTATGTACTGTACAATCGTCGTTTCTGTAAATGAGGGAAACCTCAGATGCTTACGATTTTAAATAAAGGTTGAAATGAAATATTCACTTTCTTAAAGGTCCTCCTCACCTCATGTTCTGTTACCCTGAACACTGAGTCTCCATCAGCAGCCCCCCCCCCCGCCTCCATTTCAGTGGCTTGTAGGCTGGTGTTGTTATTCCCAGCCTCAAACCTTGCATAGAATGTATTGAGATCATTTGCTAAGGAGATGTCACTGTTCAGCTAGAGGGAGGTGCCTTTGTAATCTGTCATCGTGCTGAGGCCCTGCCACATAGCTCTAGAGTCAGCCTGTTCATATTGGAGTTCAATTTGATCCCTGTAACTCCTTTTTGCTTCTATTACTACTCTCCTGGCGTTGTGTCTCGCCACCTTGTTCATGTTGCTTGCCACAAGCCCGGCGTTGTATGCTGAGGTGCGTGCTTTCAGAGCCTCACGGACGGATATGTCTACCCAGGGCTTTTGGTTTGGGTAAACTCTAATTGTGGTAGTGGGGATTGTTTCTTCCACCAGTACAACTACAAGTACAAACAAAGTCCAGCACTGTCTCCGTGTAGTCATTAATGTTATCTGTGTTATCGCGGAACACCCCCCAGTCTGTACATTCAAGTGCAGCTTGGAGTATGCCCTCTGATTCTACAGACCATTTCTGCACCTCTCGCGAGACTACCGGCGCGCGCTTGAGACTTTGTTTATACTCCGGAGAGAGAAAGATGGCGGCATGATCAGATTTGCCAAATCCGCTGGCAGAATGAGCCTTGTAACCACATTTAAATTGCGAGTAACAGTGGTCTAAAATGTTACGGCCTCTGGTGTTACAAGTCACATGCTGGTAGAAGTCTGGCAATACTCTTCTCAGGTTGGCGCTATTGAAATCACCCACAACCACAATAGCAGCGTCAATATTAGCTGCTTGGATTCTATTTACCTCGTCATGGAGTTAGGTCAGCGCATCACCTGTGTTTGCTTGTGGTGGAATACACTCCGATCAGAATGACCGAAGTTAACTCTCTCGGGAGAAAGAAAGGCCGACACTTGATGGATATATACTCAAGGTTGGGGGAGCAGTGGTTCGAAAGCTCCTTCACGTTGCCTGGATCGCTCCAATTGTTGTTCAACATGAAGGCTATTCCACCTCCCCTCTGTTTTCCGGATTCTGCTGTTCGATCCTTGCGGTGGATGAAGAAGTGATCGGCCGGTTGAATGGCGTGGTCTGGGACGTCCAGCGTCAACCACGTCTCGATGAAGCAGAGAACGTTACAGTCTCTAACGTCTCTTTGGAATTGAATCCTTGCTCTGATGTCGTCCAGTTTATTATCTATTGATTGTACATTGGCTAGCAATATGCTGGGCAGTGACGAAAGCAGATTCCAGTAGCAGACACACTATCTAGGAAGCCGCTAGCGTGCTGTGATGACTCACTGAGTGAGGGCATGGACTCGCAAATACACTCAGTTGTAAGCAGTGCTCCTGTGAGCGACCGGAAAATGGAAGACATCAGAACTGCTACAGCCAAAGACGAGCAGCTCTCAGCCTTGAAGAAGATCATCCAATCAGGGTGGCCAGACACTGCAAGACAATGCCCCTGCCATCACTGAATATTGGAACCACCGGGATGAAATAACAGAAACTAATGGCATTCTGCTTAAAGGTGAGAAAATCATTGTGCCACACTCACTCAGAGGTGACATGCTTTCACGCATACACACAGGCCACTTCGGCATGGAGAAGTGTAAGCAGCGTGCAAGAGATCAAGAGAAAAAATCACTAGCCTCACATCCACCGCTGTGATTCAGAAACTCAAGGCCATGTTTTCCAGGTTCGGGATTTGTGAGAAATTGCTCAGCGACAATGGACCGTGCTATAGCTCGCAAGAGTTCAAGAACTTTGCGAATACATGGGATTTTTAGCACATCACAAGTAGCCCCCTGTACCCGCAGAGCAACGGGCTGGCTGAGAAAACTGTTCAAACAGCCAAAGCCATCATGGACAAAGCACATGCACAGAGGTCAGATCCATATCTCAGCCTGTTGGAATACCGAAACACACCAGTGGACGCAGTGTTAGAATTATGAGGGGGCCAATGGGGGCTCAGCCCCCATAGCTAGAGTCTGAGCCCCCATAGTCAAGACCCCCTGCGGGGGTCTCTCAAAAAATGTATAATCTTTTTTTTTTTTTTATGTACGAATTAGTATTATTTATGTTACCTAAATAAATAGTTAATAGATCATATTTTTCTTTTCAGTTTTTGAAAGAACAGAGTAATTAATGTAGGCTGCATTTCACCTCCAAGCCGCTATGCGTCGCCCATAAGTTTAACGCTACTCCAACCTAGTGAAGAAGAAGCAGCAAGCAGCTGCTGTAAACAGAAGGCTGCCGGTCCGTGTCCTGCAACTGAAAACATAAACACTAAACAGTACGCCACATGCCACCAAAAAAAAGGCTCAACCCGCCGCAAGGCTGTACAAAGCTGGACAGCTTTGGTTTTATAAAAAGGCCAAAGACTGACGCTGTTAGTGCAGCAGCTAGCAGCGCTACTGTCACTGAAGTTGACACTGCTAGTGCTAGTACTAGTGTTAGCTCTGCTGCTCCTGCGCGCAGTGCACCTGTTATTGTTACCGCGCCGGTTGCCACTGCCAGACCCGAGTCTCCACCACTAGACCTGGACTGTGCTGCTACTCAACCACCACAATGCTGGGGTCCGAGTCAGTGGAAAAATAAATATAGCTGGTTATTTGCCAAGGAGGGATGCATTGGCTGCCTTCCATGTAAAAACGCCAAGACATTGTTAAATAAATCATTTGGAGCCCATTTGGCAGAGCAGTGGATGAATGGGACTGTGACTAGCTATCAGAGCAAGAAGTTGAGGAAGAAAATATACTTGCACAGTGATAGCATTGCTCATAAGCAAGCTATAGAAATAGAAAGTCAAAACCAGAAGGAAGTGCTTCCAAAAAAAGTGAGCGAAAATCACATCTGCTTTGCTCAAGGAGACAGCCAGTTCATTCAGGGCAGCATATACTGTCGCTAAATAACGTTGCCGTATACCAAATTGAACCCCCTTATTACACTTAATGAGTTGAACGGTGCGACAGTCGGGCCAGCTCACCGATCCGATCATTCTTGTGCACAGATCATAGAGCACATTGCCACAGAGATGAAAAAAAACATTATTTATTTAGATTTATACAAGTATTTATTTTATGTTCATTTTATTATCAGATGATAATGTTACACTGTATCCTGATAAATGCTGCTGTTGTGCCATACAACTATTTATTTTCCATTAGATTATTTTGTTAGTTTTTGATTTATAAGTGCAGAGACAAATAAATGTTAATTCAAGTTCATACATTTTGTCAAATTTTTCAAATTAAATTGTTGTATTTTATCAGATGCAAAATGCAAATAAGTAAATATGGCATTATATATCAGAGGTGAGTAAGAAAATGAACAAATATTGATGGTTAAGAATGAGACTGAATAATGACATCACACAATAGTCTAATGATTAGACTGTTGTGTGACGTCATTATTACTTAGTATTAGACTAATCCTAATGAGATATTCCTCTAAATATGACTTCGAAAACAGCCACAATTTCAGGAAAAAAATACAAATCAGGGGGCCCCCATAGCTCTCGAACCCTGGACGGATTCAAGTCACCAGCACAGCTGCTGATGAGCCGATGTTTGCGCTCAATCCTTCCAACCACTGAGAAACGGCTGCGACCAGAACTTGCCTGTCGCAGTGCAGTTCTAGGCAGACGAGAACTGTGCCAAAAACGACAAAGGCAATACTACGACAGAAATGCCAAACCACAGCCTGCACTGCCAGTAGAAGCCACGGTCCGCTTCCAGAAACAAACAGGGACGTGGAAACCCGCCACAGTCGTCGGATCAGCAGGGACCAAGCGATCCTACAACATCATCACGGATGAGGGCCACACGGCACACGCTCCGGCGCAATCGGCGTCACCTCCTACAGACCACCGAGGGAGATGCAGGTCACGGAGTTGCAACGGATGGTCAACAGGTCGAGCCTCAGGCCACTGAGACTTTACAGCAGACTGTTGCAAATTTCCCAACTGTGCCACCACAATGCATTACTACCAGGTCAGGCCGTTTAGTTAAGCCGAGAGACATTCTAGACCTGTGACTGTTATTACACTGATGTTGTTAAAAAATTTATTATAATAATTATAATAATTTGAAAAAAAGAGGAGGAAAAGAAGATGTGATTTGCACTTATGGTGTTATATGGTGTTATAATTATATGGTGTTATAATTGAATGCACTTATTTGGTTGCCTAACCAATTCGTTCTTCCCCAGTGAGTACACGAGACTGTCTGAAAAGTTGATACGTTTTTGTGCTTTGATTTTCAGCTATGTGTCATGCTTCTCCTTTAAAAGAAGGGGGATGTGGTATCCTGGAATAATGGTTTCACCCATAAGTTGGTTTAGCCCAGACTCTTGTTAATGACGTCAGATACGGTGCCTGTCAGTTTTTATGTATGCAACCCAAAGTGGAAGTAAACAAACCTTCAGCTATAATGTCATTGTGTGGACATTCAATTATTTCTGCTAGACACTAAGAGTGACAGGCAGAATAGAAACATAACAGGTACGGCCATTTATAAATTAAAAATATGCTGAAAACTGATCCATGCCTTTATCTCAAGCCAACTTGACTACTGTAATGCACTCCTCACCGGCTTCCCAAAGAAAACCACAGAACGACTCCAACTCATTCAAAACTCTGCAGCTAGGCTACTAACTAGAACCAAGAGGAGAGACCACATCAGTCTAGTATTAGCTACCCTACACTCGCTTCCGGTAACATTTAGAATCTATTTCAAGGTCCTCCTCATTATATACAAAGCACTAAATGGAACAGGACCAAGTTACATTGGAAATTCTCTAGTCAACTATGTGCCTTCTAGAACATTGCGATCATCTATTACTGGTCTATTGAAGGTTCCAAACCACAGCCTAAAGAAAATCGGGGATGCAGCCTTCGCAAAACTATGCACCAAAGTTATGGAACACACTACCTATAGACCTTAGGGAAGCTAGATCTCTAAATATCATCAAAAATATGCTAAAAACGTACCTCTTCACCATAGCCTTTTAATACACTCCACTGCTGATTGGTTCTCCTAAAAACCTTTTACTACCAATAAGACCTAATGGTCTTTGTTTGACGACCAGATGAGCAGCAGGAGAAATGGAGGAGAAGGTAGTTATTTCAAAAGTAGTGGTTTATTAAAATCCACAAAGTTATACAAAAATGATCTGTTTCAATTAAAATAAAGAACGCTATAGTTGTGATCACTAGACACTATGCCGTCTGCAATCCCAACTAGACTAAGAAAGTAGATTGTTGAATGGTAGTTGTTGAGTTGTCTTTGTTCTCTGGCTGATGAACAAAGAGGAAAGTCTGTTCTCCCTCCAAAAAGTCCTTTGTCTGTTGGTCTCCTCTGCCGCTTCGTCTTGCTGTGTGATAAAGGTGAGATGTTGTCCTTGTGGTTCCGTGTCAGAGTGATCCCTCTCACCGTCACAACACCCACCTCTTATATCAAAAGCCTGGAGCCTTCTGCGTGATGTCATCAAAGTGACATCAGCAGCTGTGTTCCTCCAATCACGGCCTCTCTACATTTGAATTTGAAAATAGGGGGTTGTCCTTAGCAAGCCAACCCTCTATTTACTTTGTTTTCCAGTCAAAGAACAACCATCGTCTAACTAACATAATAATTTGGTTATTGTTCTCACAATATATATATATCCGAATTGCAATTGATTACATAAACACAGAGATATCATAATTGAACACGTTCTCATGATTTACCAAGATTCTTTAACCTAAAAAACCACATTGTGTTGAGTTACCCTGAGCTAGTATAATCACATCATATAATCACACCCTCTATTCAGCCACATCAGTCCAGCCTAACAGTCAGATATGCAGGCATTTCACAGTGATGGTACCTCCTACCTCAGTAAACACACATTTAAGCATCTTCCAATGTAGATTCAGACATGGCCTAATTTCAAACTCTGTGATTAATAATAGACATTTGAAAATGTACTTTGTGTGTTTAGCAAGGCAGGAGACCCCCAGGTGGTCACATGAATGCCGGTATGTCTCGGTGTTGACCTGGGACACCCGATCCTTCTTTGAAGTGAGATAACCAACTGTTCTCAAGGATATGTTAAGACCTGCGTGACCAGTATACTGTCTGTTGCAGCTGTCTAACAGTTAAATGCAAATTACCTCCTGGGGTGATCCCACAGTCTCTGTTACCACACACACATTCTCTAAGCTTGTCCCTCAGGGCATATCTGTGAGGGTTCTTGCGTTGACTGACTAGGACAGCTGTTTTCTGATCAAAGCTTAATCTTATAACCTTTTCTATTAGGAATAAAAGATTCAATACAGTTTAGGATTTATGTTCTATCAAATACTACTACAGTATCAAGTAGGAAGAAAGACTGTCAGGTTTTTAAGACTGTGTGGGGGACCCAGGCCTAGAACTGCAGCCTGAGATAGGGAACTGCGCCCTGAGAGGGAACTGTGCCCTGAGAGGGATGTTTGCCCTGAGGCCTAAAAAGAAAATGGTTTGGTTCCTGTTGCCGACCGACACTGCCGATTTAGGTGCGACCCAAATTATTTAATGAGTAAAAAAAAGAAATTTAAAGAAATATTTTAATTTATCTTTTTCTTTTTTTTTGCAATACAGATGAGTTAAATCTTAGTCAAAAAGTGCAGTCCATGTCAATAATGAGAATATATAAAAAGCAAGTATTTCACAAACAAAGAAATTCCCTATCCATAGTCGCTGTGGAAAAAAATTTAAATAAAATAAATTCCCTATGTTAACAGATTTGGCAATGGGGCGACAATAATGTATACAAGAGGCATGGTATTCTATCTTTGGCCTTGCTCTGCTGGCAGCGGTTTATTTATCATGTAGTCTCATAATACAGCAGCACATATGATCTCCTCTCCGGGAGGGGCAGAAGTGAGAAGAAGGAACAGTAGGAGGGAACCAAGGTTTATATAGTCCCAACCGGGTGTAGACAGTAGACGCTCCGCCTACAGCGCCCTCCAGTGGACACAGATATACATGCAGTCATGAGGGCAGTAGAGAGCAATTACAGTCAGTTACAACCATACATACACCCCTCTATATTCAACACTCCCACTTATGGTTGCTTAACATTCTGTATGGACTCTTCAAAACAATTTACAAAGGAAATAACACAGTCTTAGAACATCAAAAATAGTATGTCATTCAATATTTACACACCAAACATAACCTCTGCAAATCTTTTCAATTTCAGTTTGGAAGCAGGTTTCGTCATAGCGTCTGCTACCATGTCATCTGTTGGACAATAAATCAGTGTCATTCTTTCTTCTCTGATAACAGATCTGATGAAATGGTACTTTATGTCCATATGCTTTATTGCTCGCAATGGCAATAGTACCTTGGTTGTCCTCATAAACAACGGTTTTCTTATATACATAGTTATCCATCCCTCCGAGCAGTTGTTCTAGGTAAATACACTCCTGTATCGTCATGGCCAGAGCCATGTACTCGGCTTCACAAGTTGACAGTGCTACTGTGGGCTGCTTCTTTGTTTTCCATGAAACCAGTGAGCTGTTTGTGTTTAAACTAACACAGTATCCAGTTGTACTCCTTCTATCTGTGGTGTCAGCAGCCCAATCTGCATCACTGTAGGCTTTAAGCCCTAGGCCTTCGCTGCTCTTTCTGAAACAAAGTAGTTTATCTACTGTACCTTTTAGATAACGAAAAACATGTTTTACTGTGATCCAGTGTTCCTCTGTGGGATCAGTGAAATGCTGTGACAACTTACTCACTACAAAACACAGGTCAGGGCGGGTACATGTTGTTAAGTAGATGAGGCTACCCACGGCTTCCCTGTACATTTTTACATCTGTCAGTTTCTGAGCATCCTCTTGGTAATCAAGTTTCTGATCACATGGTGTTTCCCTTGTTCTACATTCCTGCATGTCAAAACGTTTCAGGATCTTTTCTACATATCTCTTCTGGGATACTGTTACACAATTTTCCGACTGCTCAAAGTCCATACCTAGGAAATGCTTTAACCTGCCAAGGTCTTTCATTTTGAATCTGGTGGAGAGCATACCTTTCACCTGATCTAGGTTCCTGGTGTTGTCTGCTGCGATGATCAAATCATCCACCCAAATGACGATTATCACTTTCCCTGACTCTTTTGACTCCCTTGAGTAAACACAGGGGTCTACTGGATTCTGTAGGAAGTGATCCTTGATGAGGCATGTGTGGAGCATCTCGTTCCAATTTCCCCCAGACTGTTTCAGGCCGTAAATAGATTTTTCTAGCCTGCACACTAGCTTTTCCCCTTTCTTTTCATAACCTTCAGGTTGTTCCATATATATCTCCCTATCTATGGGTGCGTGCAGATAGGCTGTCTTCACATCCATCTGATGTAGAATCAGATTGTCCTCAGCTGCTTTCTGAACCACTACCCTTACACTGGTCAGGTTGGCGGTGGGGGGAAATGTTTCACCATAGTCTATCCCCTCCCTCTGGCTGAAACCTTTAGCTACAAATCTCGCTTTGTACTTTTCGTGGCCTTCGATCCCTTCCTTGATTGAGTACACCCATTTTCCTCCCACTGTCTGTCTGCCCTCTGGCAATTGTGTGAGAGTAAAAGTGTGGTTGTCCTCTAAGGACCTCATCTCCTCGTCCATCGCTCTCTCCCACTTACTCGACTCTGGGGACACTATGGCTTCCTTAAAGGACTGAGGCACGCCACACACCACTCTGTAGCAGTAGTCAATTTTGGCGAGTGTACTTTCATCCTCGTCACTCCCTCTCCGGGCATAATCTATCAGGTATTTTGGGGGTTTGTGTTCCCTTGAGGGATACCTCCCACTGCTTGGGGCACTTGACGTCACCCTCGGGCGCTCCTCGTCATCGCCCTCTGGGGGTGGCTGGCTGTCTGCTTGCACGCCTGTGCTCAGTACGCTAGGCGGGGGTGTCTCTGTCCCCCCATACCTTACCCCGGAGTCCAGCCATGGCTCCTCTGTCTGTGTCTCGATTTTTCGCACGTTGTCTTGGTGACAAATTTCACTAGTCTGTGCTTTTGCACCTTCCCTTTACCGGGATAGTAGACTAGGAGTGCTGGGCTCCCTCTGTCGTGTCCTACAAAGAACCCTTTTTCACATCTGGACTCAAGCTTGCCTCTGTCCTGCTGGTAAGTGTAGCACACTGATCCGAATTTGTGCATTCTGGCTAGATTACATCTTTTCCCAGTCATTGCTGTATATGGGGTGGTGCCCGTGTGTTTATTAAAACACCTGTTTCTGGTGTAAGCAGCTTCTTGTACCGCATAATGCCACAGGCTCTTCGGTATGTTACTATCGTCTAGCTTACACCTGGCCATTTCAAAAAGGGTGCGCCATTCCCTCTCTGCTACCCCGTTCTGATGTGGGGAGTAGGGACATGACGTCTCGTTACGTAGAGGGACACTACTCTGGGCCTTCCCCGTCCGATGTAATGCTCCCTCAACACTCCCAGGCTTTCTCGGCCTTTGTCCTTCGTGTCGCGAAATATTAGTCCCAAGCTCGTATCGTCGAGCAGCGGCGCCAACTCACAGTATGCGTCCACGTTTAGTTTGTCGTCTTGTGATTGGTCCTCCGCCGTCAGTGGCCCCGCGGGGGTCGCCAGGATCACCGCCTTGAGTCCCGCGCTGTGCATGCAACATAGCATGCGCTCTTCCCAGAGCTCATATCCTTCCGCTTTCCCGTTAAATGTGGGCCACTTGCTTCTTCCCTTGGTCGCCATCCTCTTTCTTGGTGGTAGGTGGTTGGTGTAGCTTAAGCTCCGTTGGCCTAGTATCTAGCCACGCGGTACTCCCGGTGCTGCTCTGGCCTACATGTCAGCTAAGCTAACTACCTTTATTATTTCGCCCCTGCGAGATAACAGGCCCATAACCTGTTAACAGATTTGGCAATGGGGCGACAATAATGTATACAAGAGGCATGGTATTCTATCTTTGGCCTTGCTCTGCTGGCAGCGGTTTATTTATCATGTAGTCTCATAATACAGCAGCACATATGATCTCCTCTCCGGGAGGGGCAGAAGTGAGAAGAAGGAATAGTAGGAGGGAACCAAGGTTTATATAGTCCCAACCGGGTGTAGACAGTAGACGCTCCGCCTACAGCGCCCTCCAGTGGACACAGATATACATGCACTCATGAGGGCAGTAGAGAGCAATTACAGTCAGTTACAACCATACATACACCCTCTATATTCAACACCCTACCTACCCAACAGGAACCAAACATTTTTTTTAGGCCCCATCTAGATTTTCCTAGATTTTTAATATGGTGTTTAGAGCATCAATATAAACATAAAAATGTGAAAATAAATTCTGTTGCAATTAGTCCTAGGTCAAACCCTATTTTGCCTGGACTACTAGTTTAGATGGCATGTTACGCATGTTATGACTTTGAAAGTCTGCCATTTCCAGTGCAAAGACGTTAAGTAACGGTCATGAATATTCAAATAGCAAAATGTCATGGTCGAGGCGGGAGAAACATGCGACCGACGTCACAACAATAGTTCAGCACAATAGTTCCCAGTGGCTCGCGGCCCTGCCATGCCTCTCTGTTCGTCATCATTCCCCAACGTTCATATTGATTGAAAACTTTGCAGAATGGGTACAATACAGTACGGCTAAACCAGTGGCGTCGTTAGCCCTGGGCTTCCGGGGCTTTAGCCCCGGATGTTTTTCTCCTAGCCCGGACCTAAAAAAAATAAATAAAAATAGTTTACATTTTTTTTTCTTTTTTTTTTTTTTTTTTTTTTTAGCATCCCCATTGTCTGTGCTGAATGTTTGTTAGTGTTTGGTATTTTTTGTTGGTTTTTAGTACTTTTAAACATTTTTAGTAAGTAGTTTTCATTTGATCCTATAATGTTTTCATTCACCGATTTGTGGACTTTTTTTTTAGTATCCTGAAAGGCGCCTTATAAATCAAATGCATTATTATTATTATTATTATCATCCAGGAGGGAAAAGACACTTTGGATAGTAGGGACTGCATCTCTGCCTGTCCTGACCAGGAAACACTTTGCAACTGTGATCTCCTCTGGCAATAGTTGGATATTGTAATGTGTGGCGAGGGGTTGCAGCAATTCCACTGAGAGAAACTGGTCTGAGGCTGGATAACATGCCTGTATGCCTCTCATAATTTGTTATCCAACTCATGAGAACCTGCTCTCAAGCTCTTGCAGCATTCTGTCGACGACTGGATAGAACAGTCTCTGTCTCAGCTGATCTCCGAGCTGAGGTCTGAGCTTGTGCCACAAGATGACTCAACTACATACTCGTCCATCCTTTTCTGCTTCCTCCTTTGGCTGGTAGTATGTTCCTCAATCCAAAGGCCATTACATATGGCCTTTGTCCTGTCATACATGTCCACTGCCATCTCTGAGGTGCGATAACCTTTGAGTGTGTCCTGCACTGTGCTTTTAAATAGTACAGATATTGAAGATGTGCACTTTAACGCAGCAGCACCTGGAGCCATCCATACCCATGTCCAGTGTCCTATAATAAGCTTTAATCGAACCTCGGATAGTCCGGTTGGTTTGGGGTGGTGTGAAAGCTCATTCACTCTTGCAAGTGAACCCTGCTGCGGTTCATTTGAGATGTGAATGCAAAGCGGACCAAAGGCACGAAAAGACCCAAAAATCTAATATTTTTTTTATGAGAAGACTGAAACATATGTATATAATGAAACACACAATACAGTTTTTTTTCGATTGCCTAAGCATGATTTTGAAAACGGGGCCTGGTGTTTCAAAACACACAATTAGCACTGCACAACCACACACACAATTATCAGAACACCTCAGATCCTTTGCTAAATTAAACACTTGTCAAAACCATACACTAATTTTGTTACCATATGAAACTTTCATATGACTTAATTCTGTTTGAACCATGCAGTTACACACACTGCTGTGCTTAACCTAAAACACATTTAGCAATTCTACTTCTCAGTGATTAGAGTACTGTAAGTGAAGTACGCAGAGAATGTGCAAATATACAATAAATTCACCAAACACTACACAAGACCAATGCTGTAGACTGATGAAAATATAATTTATTTATCTACATATACCCAAATCAATGATGCAGACTGATGAAAAAAATTACATTTTCTCTCCATATACCCAAATCAATGATGCAGACTGATGAAAATATAAATGTTCTCTCCATATAACCAAATCAGTCAACATTACAACATGGAGAATCACAACAATACATGTCCCAGTTTTCATGCTACTATAAATATCAGACAAACATAAAATACTGTATCCAGTACAGGTTAAAATTACAGTAACACAATTTTTTTTGAAAAAATTTAAACAGAAAATACTAGACATTATCTCTTTGCCTAGCTGGATCTGGCAAGATAATTTTTTGTTGTGATTCTCCATGTTGACATGTTGACTGATTTGGGAAAATGGGAGAAAATGTATATTTTCATCAGTCTGCATCATTGGTTGTCTTGTGTAGTGTTTGGTGAATGTATTGTATATTTTCACGTTCTCTGTGTACTGTACAGTACTTCACTCTCCTTCCATTTTGGTTGAAGACAGGTGAACTCACCTGCTGCATTTTTATAGTGCTTAAACCTGATTGTGTATCTACAATTAAGCAATGGTGTGTTTGTGCATCTGATGGCTGTGTTTAACCAATTGGCTCATATGTGTGGTAATTTGACATTCTGTTTCTAATGTAATGCAAGTGTGTTTAGTGTTTTGCAAATGACACTGTGTGTATTGTTTTGCAAAAAGTGAGGCTGACATTGTAGGGGTGCAAATCTGGGCCTATATTTTGCTCCTTGAGTGTAAGGTTTTGATAATTGTGTAATACTTTTGATTTGAGTGTTTATGCAATTGAAGAAAACTGTAAAGACTAGAGATGAACTGTTTATTTATTTTGTACATAGGCTGTGCTGTTTGTTTGTTTGTTTGTTTGTTTATTTGCTTATGTGTATGATTCTTAACTGTTTTTATTTTGTTATTGGTGTATATGTGTATGTATGTACAGTATATGTATATATATTATATATATATATATGTATATATATGTGTATATATGTATATTTGTACTCCTGTTGGGGCTTCTTGGACCAGATCAATGTTTTATCTGGCTAAATAAATAAATAAATAAGAAACTGATGATTTGGTCCTGTTAACTTTGAATTTTCTATGGGGACTGCCCAGATCCCTCTCATGGACCTGGACCTCACTTTGAGAACCTCTAATGATTCTAGTTATTCAGTAGTCATCTCTAATTACTCTAAAATTGCGTACCAAATTTTTAGGTGAAGCACAAATTATTATATTATATTATATATTAAATTATATTTTTTAAACATCCCCAACGCTGCAACACCCCCATTCCTCCCAGGTGTCAGGCTCCTCATTCGCTTCCATTCATTTTGGGGACCATGTTTAAATATCATACTTCTGAAGTATAAACAAACTATACTGCTGTGACGATTTCAATAAAACAGACCATTCTGAGTCAATGGTATGCAAAACTGTACATTGGAATATCTAACATGTATTTACCACCTTCATTTGCGTGAGGATGCTGTCGAAATCCACTAAACATTGTTCTGTTGATGCGTGACACACGTTCCATTTTAGGGACTCCGACTCCGACAGGTGGTCACTCAGACAGTCACCCAAGCGATTGCCAAAGCATGCAGTGCACTCACCAAAGCTGTGGGCTCACCTATCCCATCTTCCTCTTCTTCTTCTTCCTCTGGGTGAACGTTTCGATGACTTAGCTATTAGCTCACGTTAGCTACAACAAGTTAGCTTACAGACAGTCCAAGCCGGCAATCACGTCAATTACACTAATTCAACTGAGATAAAAAAATATATATATATCATCAAACGATGCACAATAAGTTCATGAACAATAACAAAACACTCCACCCTGGGCCTGGTAGCTGCGGTGGTAGCCCTTTAGCTACGTTAGCTCCAACAAGTTAGCTTCTTAAACTGAGATAAAATGATTTTGTAAACAAAGCTGCAGAGCTGCAGAGCCGCAGAGTAGAAGCCATTCTCTGATTGGATCTCAAGGCTGTCAATCATTCAACCTCCGTGTAGCTGCAGAGCAGCAGAGTTGCCACATTCTCTGATTGGATTTCAAGGCTGTCAATCATTCAATCCCCCATTCAATGGCAAGAGTTTAAATGCACGGACCGTGCTTAGATGACGTTAATAGCCTATTTTGATTGGCTATTATTTATTATTCATTTAATCCCAGGTCAACCCGTGCAGAATTCCTGCCATTACTGCAGTAGTGCAGTGCTGGCCTGAGCTCAGAGCTGTCAATTTTGTAAATTAATAATAATTATGAATAGGGATGTCCGATATTATCGGCCTACCAATATTATCGGCCGATATCGGCATTAAAATGTGATATCGGAAAATATCGGTATCGGTTTTCAAAAGAATTTTTTTTTTTATTTTTTTTTTTACATTTCTATAACCTTTATTTACCCAGGCAAGCAAGTAAGAACAAATTCTGATTTTATTTATTGTCAAAAGTATGCATAATGTTGTGTTAATTCCACAACAAGAGATATGTAATGTTAATTACCTGAAATTATTCCATTTTTTGGGGGGGTAACCCTGCATATATCGGTATCGGTTGATATCGGTTGATATCGGTATCGGAAATTAAGAGTTGGACAATATCGGTATATCGGTATCGGTAAAAAAGTCAATATCGAGCATCCCTAATTATGAATTATGAGCAGTGTTGGGACTAACGCGTTACAAAGTAACGCGTTACAGAAACGAAGTTACTTTTTGCCGCAACTAGTACTCTAACGCATTACTTTTGAAATTCAGTAACGCTACTTACGTTACTGAATGGTTCGTCACTGCGTTATTTGCGTTATATACGGCGTAGATTGATAGCGAGCGGTAGTGATTATTATTATCCTCATCCCCACCCGCGTAGAATGATACGAGGCGAGTCTGGCCACTGGCCAATCAGAAGTGCGAAAACCAGATGCGGCTACGGAAAGAAATAGACCCTCTCTATTGTAAACAAAACAAACGCTCGCTATGTGAATCCACATAAAAAGAACGCAGTAACAAACTAACAAACCATTTAGCAACTACTTGGAGAGATAATTAATATACAACATGGAAACGAGATAAAGAACATGTTTGAGGCGCTGCTGGAGTCGACTAACGTAACGTTACTACATCTCGACCACCGCAGACTTTGGTGAGTGCAACTGAAACTCAAGTTGATCAACGGATTTTGACTGTACGAAATCTGCCAGGGAATCTCATAATACTAATCAAACAATATAAATAGTCCTTTCATGCACAATTGATATCCTAACTATTCTAACGTTGCAATGCTTTGATTGATATCTTAAACAACGTTGCAACTTGCAAGATGGTGAATGAATGAATGAATGAATGAACACTTTATTTAACAGATTGCAGAATGGGTACAATACAGTACGGCTCAATACATACAATTGTTAAGGGGATGCAGACCTGAGAAAGACGTTTGTCTTGTTTCCATCAGGGTCCCCCATTTTCAATTCATATAGACATTTATGACATACATGACATTTATGGCATAGGGACATATAGGTATTTAGTACTGATACATTTGTGACATAAACGGTATTCAAATATACAGTACTGTTACCCGTAGGGCGTTCCACATTGTTGTGGCATAATTGCGAAACGTGTTTAGTCCCTTGTTTGAGCCGAATCTGGGTTTTACATGATTTGTGGAGCTCCCTCTGGTGTAGTGGTTGTGGTATTCACTGACCTTTGGGAAGTATTTTGACATGTACATGGGTACCCCGGTCGTATAGTGTATCTTGTAGACCAGGCCCATTGCAAGTTGCTGTACTCTGTCGTCTACTCTAAGCCATCCTAGGTTGTCAAAGTGGGCAGGGGTGAGGTGGGTTCAGGTCAAGTAGTAGTCTGACCAGTTTGTTTTGTGATGTTTGTAATTTTGTTTTAAGCGCCTTTGAGGTGCTTTGGTACCATGAGGTGCAAGCATAGTCGTAGTATGAATGAATGAATGAATGAAAACTTTATTAACAGATTGCAGAATGGGTACAGTACAGTACAGCAGTACAGTTCAAGTACCCTTGAATTATAATGGTTATAATGAAACGCTCCGGCGACATCAAGGCTGTTCCTTCAACCGCCGCACTTCTTATTATATCGACTCGGGACAACATTTGTTTGTGTCAGATTTGTGTTTGTATCTAGACCACATTGCTTAGCAGAGTTCGGTGATGTGAATGGAAACTGTCAAGTTGATCAACCGATTTTGAATACTATCTGGGGCATGGGACTCGGGAGCAATCTTTTTTTTTTTTAAATAACTAAATAGTTACTTTTCACAGTAACTCATTACTTTTGGGTGTAAGTAACTAGTACAGTAACGAAGTTACTTTGAAATGAAGTAACTAGTAAAGTAACTGAGTTACTATTTTTCAGTAACTAGCACAACACTGATTATGAGTGAATTTGTGTTTCACGTGTTGTCATAGAGAAACCTCCACTGGTGTACTCTGATAGTCAAACTATATAAATGGACCCAGTAATAATCTCAGTTGAATGGGGTTTTGCCCTAAATCAAATGTCTAACAGCAAAACATTTGTGAATGTCTCATTTCACTTGGATTGTGTTAGCTAGTCCAGGTTCGTTACTAAATGTTTAGAAGAATAGCATTATAATGTAATGTTATTGACTCACCTGATTCGATGTCATTTTACAGTTCCAAGTTCGTTGAACAGCTTGTAGTTGAACCAACTAGCAAGAAAAACTATGGTTAACTTAGCTAACTTGTCGTTCCTCGTTGTGTAAAATATAATACATCCATCTATCTATCAAGCCAACTCATGTTAATTAACAGTATCTAGCTGGTAATACCTACAGTACCCATCATTGTACTCTCTATGAAAGAGTTTGCTGGTCCTCTCTCTCTGTGCTGCGTGATCAACATTGTTATATGTTTATTTACCAAGAGCCCCTAAACAAATTAGCTGTCATAGAAGCCGGGAGAATGAAGATAGCGAATGGGATGGCTCAAAAGTGCCGTATGCAGCTTCTGTCAAGTCTAATAGATTTACGACGTGTCTTATGGTGCGTTCACGTCAGGTGGGAAGAAGCGGACGAACCAGATGACATCTCGTTGCTACAACTAGGAAGCATTCACGCGTTGAACTCGAGGAAACGCCCACATCCAAGATGGCGATCTTAGCCTACTGTTAGCCTACTGCTAACCTATTGCTACAAGTCGTTAGCAAGTTACTTTAAAATCAACTGTAGACGAACAGCAGCAAGTATAGCTTGTTTTTCATATGAAGAGTACAGCAGTATGATTGTATTATTCTGATTATGTGATCAAAGTGATCATTTTGATTTGTATTTACCTTGTATTGCCGACATCGCCGTCAAGCTTGCTGCCATGATGGTTGATACTTCCGCATTTCGGGACGCGAAGTGGGAGATATCGGGGTATATAAAAAACTCCCATATGACCTAGTAGGAATTACCACTAGGAGGCTGACGTGAATGGCTTTTCCCAGTCGGAAGCTGGTTCTTCCGCTTCTTCCCACCTGACGTGAACGCACCATTACTTCCCCCTTTCTGTAGAAAAAAAACTCGAGGCCCCCAAGGTGTGGCTGTGCATGTATGTGTCTGTGTGTGATTCTTTTTTTTTTTTAAAGAAAATTACAAATGTGCCTATATTTTAGTTTCTTGGAGAATGCATGTTTAGGGGAATATTTTAGTTTTCTTGGAGAGTTTTTTGTTTCAGATGGAAGAGTGTGTTTAAGCAAAAGTCTAAATAAAAGAAAATACAATGTAAATGAATAATAGGCTGATGTTTGAAAAAGAGTGATAACTTGTAAACAGGGGTTCTAAGTAACCACACTAAGTATGTATGTATGTATGTATGTATGTATGTATGTATGTATGTATGTATGTATGTATGTATGTATGTATGTATGTATGTATGTATGTATGTATGTATGTATGTATGTATGTATGTATGTATGTATGTATGTGTGTGTGTGTGTGTGTGTGTGTGTGTGTGTGTGTGTGTGTGTGTGTGTGTGTGTGTGTGTGTATGTATGTATGTATGTATGTATGTATGTATGTATGTATGTATGTATGTATGTATGTATGTATGTATGTATGTATGTATGTATGTATGTATGTATGTATGTATGTATGTATGTGTGTATGTATGTATGTATGTATGTATGTATCTATGTATGTATGTAGTGTCTGTCTGTGTGTGTGATTATTTTTGTTATATTTTAGTTTCATGGAGAATATCATAATCTTTAGTGTTCAGAATAAGTGTATAGGTTCAGAATAAAGTTTCAGAATAAGTGTATAGGTTCAGATGTATCGAAAACATGTATTCCCTTAGTGATCTTTGGGTGTCAAAGTGCACCATTGCATTAGCCTGCAGGGGTCTAGGGTTTGAATGTATTGTTAATACGGTCCTGTGAAGTGTTTTATTTAAAATAGATTCTTTAAAAAGGTTGCATTACATATATTGTATTATTATTCACATTAATTATTACACTTAAAGATATGATTAGGTATAAAAGTTAAAGATATGATAGCTTAAAGAGTTGTGCTGTGTCTTTGAGGATCTCAGTGTGTGTGGGGGTGTGAAATGGGGCCTGTTAGGTGTCAAAACACCGCATGGGGGTGAGAAGTTTAGCAGTTTAGAGGACATGCCGACTTAGGGCCCTTTCTCACTCACCCTATTCGTTTCTATTTCGTTCCGTTCTGGCCCGTTCCGAGATCTGATTCGAACTCCCCCCCCCCCTCTCCCCCCTCTAGTTTGCGTACACACTGCAGTCTTGTTTCGTTCCGGGTTCTGTTTACGGTTTGCCTTTTGAGCGTTTACGCTTGCCGTAGGTGATGATGTCACGTTCGAAAATGTAAACACAGGAAGTGTTAACATGGCGCTGGAGACTGAATGCTGATATAAAAAGAATAAATAAGCAATAAATATGAAGTTATATTTGAACCTCTGTTGTCAAGCCTTGTCAATATAACCCACCCCATTTTATCACGAATGGATGGTGTTGTAGAGTTCGCTTTTGAGCGTTTCCCAGGGCTAACGCTAAGCTAACGGTTAACACTAGTTAGCTTAGCCTAGTCTAGTATAGCCTGTAGCACTTTCTTTTCAGCAAAGAACGTGCAATAAACAAAACGGATACATTCACTGTGTGTTCTGCCTGTCATTTGTTGATGAAACAAAACTAACATCAACACAAGTGACCACCAAGAGCGGATAGTTTAGTCTCAAAAAAGATCGGTGACTTTTGTTAGCTACATTGTTAGCTGCATGCTAACGTGAATGGAAGATGCCATTATAACAGTATAGCATTGTGGCTAGAAGCTAACGTTAGCTCACGCTAGTTAGCCAGCACCAAACTGATGATATCGGGAGCCATCAGTAGCTAGATAACATTAGAGACAACACCGTGTGTATTAAACAACGGTGAATAGATGACTGGGCCATTTGTTTAATGCTTGTTAAGATTGAAATGGATGTAAACTTTATTTAACATATTGCATATGGGTACAATACAATACGGCTCAATACAAACAATTGTTAAGGGAATGCAGACTGTCAAGTCAAGTCAAGAGTTTTATTTGTCACGGCATACGGATATACAATGAAATGCGGGTGGTCTTGCCCGCAACGATGTGCAATTGGTACAACATATAATAGAATCCAATACAAAAAAAATTGTGCAATAAAAGTGTGCAATAACAGGTAGCAGGTAACAATAAATTTGTGCAATAACGGTTAACAGTTAACAGTAGTAGTAATAGTAGTGCAATACACTGTTACTGTTGCTAATACTAATTTAAAGTGGCCTTTCCTTTTGGCAATAAGTGTGCGTGCGGCCTGAGTGTGTGCCCGCTCATGCTAAAGTGTTACAGTGGTACTCAATGTTCATTGTTCAGGACTCTGATGGCCTGGGGGAAGAAGCTGAGCCTAAGCCTCTCTGTCCTAGTAGCTGGGGTTCGCAGGCGTCTGCCTGACCTCAGCAGCTGGAACATTATTGGGGTGGTGAGGGTCTTTCATTATCCTGCAGGCTCTGGATTTGCACCTCTTGTTGTATAGAACCTGCAGGGGAGGTAGTGCAATACCCGTGGTACGCTCGGCTGAGCGCACCACTCTCTGTAGGGCCTTCTTGTCTTGTACCGTGCTGTTTCCATACCAGGCAGTGATGTTTCCAGTCAAGATGCTCTCTACAGCTCCTGAGTAGAAGGACTGGAGTATCTTCCCCGATACTCTGAACTTCCTTAACTGTCTCAGGTGGTAGAGGCGCTGTTTCGCCTTCTTTACTACTGTGTCTATGTGTGTTGACCATGTCAGATCCTCTGAGATGTGGACCCCCAGGTACTTAAAGCTGCTCACCCTGTCCACGGTAGCCCCGTTAATCATCAGTGGTGTGTGTGTCTCCTGCTGTCCTCTCCTATAATCCACGATCAGCTCCTTGGTTTTACCAATGTTCAGGAGCAGGCTGTTGTCCTGGCACCAGCGTTCCAGTACCTCAACCTCCTCCCGGTAGGCCTTCTCGTCGTTGTCCGAGATCAGCCCCACCACCACCGTGTCGTCTGCGAACTTCACTATGGAGTTGGAGCTGAACTTGGCCACACAGTCGTGTGTGTAGAGTGAGTACAGCAGGGGGCTTAGAACACAGCCCTGGGGGGACCCGATGCTCAGGGTGATGGTGTTGGAGGTCTGACCCCCCACCCTGACCGCCTGGGGTCTTTCACTCAGAAAGTCCAGTACCCAGGCGCTCAGGGCGGAGCTCAGACCCAGCTCGATCAGCTTGTCCACCAGTCTGGTGGGGACTATGGTGTTGAACGCTGAGCTGTAGCCAATGAACAACAGTCTCACATAGCCCCCCTTCTGACGGTCAAGGTGGGAGAGGGTGCTGTGCAGTACCTGGGAGACCGCGTCGTCAGTGGACCTGTTTGTCCTGTATGCAAATTGCATAGGGTCCATATCACTGGGGAGGGAGGCACAAATGTGGTCCTTGACCAGCCTCTCAAAACATTTCATGACCACAGAGGTGAGTGCCACCGGTCTGTAGTCATTTGGACATGTTGGGGAGGGTTTCTTCGGTACAGGGATGATGGTAGACATCTTGAAGCAGGCAGGGACCACCGACTCCGCCAGGGATTGATTAAATATGGCGGTGAACACCGGGGCAAGCTGGTTGGCACAGGACTTAAGTATGCGTCCTGTTATACCATCTGGGCCAGCAGCCTTCCTGGTGTTCACCTGCATAAATGCTCTTCTCACACTGTGTACCGTCAATGAGAGAGCGTCCCCCCCCCGCGCGGATGCCCCCCCCCTCCACAACAGCCGGCGCACCAGTGACGTCACTAGCCGTTGGGCTAGCAGTGCCACTGTTTGCACCAAACCGCGCATAGAAGGTGTTGAGCTGGTCCGCAAGGGAGGCTGTTGTAGCTTGGACTGGGGTCCTTATAACAATAACTTCATGTTTTCATCCACTTGTTTTTGGTTGAGGTCTGGGCCCTCATTCATCAACGTGACTTACGCACAGATATGTGCTTAACCTGTGCGTACGACCATTTCTAAGCAAAGTGTGGGATTCATCAATTTCAACTTGAACTTGACTTCGTGCTTATATTTACGCACAGCTCGGAGCATGCGTAGCTGACGCCCAGTGGTAGAATATGGGGACTGCAGACGGACGGCATAGATCAGTTGCATGCATTAGTTTCAACGCGGAAATAATCTTGACTGACGTGTTCTGTATGACCCCCGTAATTCATTATAGTTCATTGTGAAATAGCGATATTAGTGTAATTATTGTCAAACCCTAAATAGCATGTGGAATAGGTCTTTCTCTCCGAATGAATGCAGGTTTATATATATAGCGTTATCGGGTGCACTGACTGCGCTCGCAGGAACTGTTTTCAGAGATAGCATCAGATAGGGATGAATGAATGAATGAGGGGCAGTCTAATTGCAGAGAGAACATAATATTAACTAAAGTCCACTACCCGAGACACCTCCTTCATTTGTACCGCAATTTGGCACCCAAATTGGAGCTATGAGCTTAAAAGCTTTTCCGTGCTTATTTGAGAAGGTCCAGCTGCAGAGCCGGAGAGACAGACAGCAGAGAGACAGACAGACAGACAGACAGATAGACACTGTTCCACAGTGTGTGTGTGTGACCACTAGTCTCCTAGTAGAGACCCCCCCCCTCTGGACCACCTCCCAGTAGAGACCCCCCCCCCCTCTGGACCACCTCCTAGTAGAGACCCCCCCCCCCCCCCCCCTCTGGACCACCTCCTAGTAGAGACAAGTTTTCTGAAATGTATGTTTATATATGCAAATGAGGCACTTCCCCATTAAATATGTGGACATTTATGGATGGAATAAGGCAAAATGAAGTAAAATGAACAACTAAATGTGTGTTATTGACGTTTTATTGTCACTAGTTTCATAGAAAGATGTTTAGGAAGCAAAATATAACAAAATCTCAAAATCAACAAAAAAACTATATTTGCCTATTCACCTGCAGTGTCTCGCCTTAATCCTCATCTTCGTCTTCTTCCTAGAGAAGTCTCTACTAGGAGGTGGTCCAGAGGGGGGGGGGGGGCTGAGTCTCTACTATTAGACTAGTAGAGTCTAGTAGTCACACACACGCACACACACACACACACACACACACACACACACACACACACACACACACACACACACACACACACACACACACACACACACACACACACACACACACACACACACACACACACACACACACACACACACACACACACACACACACACACACACACACACACACACACACACACACACACACACACACACACACACACACACACACACACACAAGGAAGAGGTCAAGGTCCTGGCGGGATGGTGCCAGGAAAACAGCCTCTCCCTGAACGTCAGCAAAACAAAGGAGATGATTGTGGACTTCAGGAGGTCGGGGGTCAAGGACTACAGCCCCCTCAGCATCGACGGGGCACCGGTTGAGAGAGTCAACAGCTTCAAGTACCTCGGAGCCTACATATCCGAGGACTTGACATGGACCACACACATTAACAGTGTGGTGAAGAAGGCACGACAACGCCTCTACTTCCTCAGGCGCCTAAGGAAGTTCCAAGTCAGCCAGAAGATCCTTAAGAACTTCTACTCATGTACAATAGAGAGCATCTTGACCGGCAACATCACCTCCTGGTTTGGGAATAGCACTGCAAAAGACCAAAGCAGACTACAAAGAGTGACACGTTCAGCCGAACGCACAATTGGAGGGGGGCTCCCCACCCTCCAGAACATTTACTACAAGCGTTGCAAGGGCAAGGCTAAGAGAATCATTAAAGACTCCAGTCACCCGAACAACTGCCTCTTCGAACTGCTGCGGTCAGGCAAGCGATACAGGAGTCTCAAGGCGAGCACAGAAAGACTCAGAAGTAGCTTCTATCCCCAGGCCATCAGGCTGCTAAACGAACAATGAATGAACACTACACAACAACAACCACCAAACGCACATAGCACACACATCCACACGCACACACCCACTTTAAACAAACACACTGTAGCACCCACTCCACACACTTTATAGCACACACCCACTTTAAACAAACACACTGTAGCACCCACTCCCCACACTTTATATTTATGGATGAAGGATTGCACTACAACTCGTACACCTTACTGTAAATTGTACCTAAAATTGTACCTCATCCCATTTCTGCTTTGCACTAGATAGTACTGTACATTAGTACACTGCATAGTATTGTGTATTGTATATTATATGGTAACTCAGAACATTGTACATATGTCTATACCGAACACTGTGACCTCATTTTCTTCTTCTAAATTCATGCTATATTATGTTATTATGTTATTTGATACTATCTTGTCTAGCACAGTCTCTGGAGCGTAACAGTAAGAAGCATTTTGTATGAAAGTATTCTGTACTTCTGTATGACAACTATTAAAGAACTTGAACACACTGTGGAACAGTGTCTGTCTGTCTGTCTGTCTCTCTGCTGTCTGTCTCTCTGCTGTCTCTCTCAAAATAGTATAAGTGCTATCTTGGCCCTGAGAGTTGCTCTCCGGCTCTGCAGCTGGACCCTCCTCAAATCAGCACGAAAAAAGCTATAAGCTTATAAAACGATTTAATATGCTAAACTTCGTTTTAAATTCCTTAATTCACTTTTGTTTATTTCATAAAGATTTTCCCGACATAATGCTACCTGCCCCGACCAGATCCGTGACTCTGTTGCGATACAGATGAATTATCTACTCAGAAAGCTTATAAAACAATTTAATATGCTAAACTTTGTTTTTAAATTCTTTAATTCACTTTTGTTTATTTCATAAGGATTTTCCCGACATAATGCTACCTGCCCCGACCAGATCCGTGACTCTGTTGCGATGCAGATGAATTATCTACTCAGAATAGTATTATAAAGTGGCTATCTTTTATGCTGTAGATCACTGCTGGTATGTGTGTGCAGAACCTTTATTTCAGCGGGACTGTAGTATTTATTTGACGTTACTGTACAATATATGTGTATTAAAAGACGGAGCTGTCTTTTATTGTATTATAATAATTATTAATATTAAAAATAAATTAAGAAAGGCATTCTATATCAATACTCGTATTTTGGAATATACCTGTACACCCCGAGGTATTGCTATTGAATGATGTTTTTGAGTTTGCAGTGAATCCACAACTAAAAAGATTGGTTTTATCGGGTATCACAGTAGCTAAAAAACTGATCGCATCACGTTGGTTTCAACCGGAAAAAATGTGCCGGAAAGTGTGGTTTCTTACATATCTCGATGTGATATATCAAGAAATTTCTACAGCAAGAATTCTGGGGCTCAATGAATCCAAAATGTCAATGTGGTTAGAAGTGGTGGAGAGAATAAAAGCTAGCCTATAATGGTGGTGTCTGGTTAGGAGTGAGGGATAATGGAGGTACTATCCAAGAGGGGGTCCGGGAGGGGGGGGTTTGAGCTGGAGCATATGTGTGTAGGGTTTTAGAAAATAGGTATTAGGGGTATATTATATACTAACATTTATATAATTGTAACTTCGCTGGATATACACTGTATACGGTTAAAATGTTATTATTGACTATTTTTGTTTTATCCTGTTTCTGTACTTGCATATATTTTAACCACCTTTACTGAAAGTTTCATTATACATTGTGTGTTGAGTACTGACTTTTAATAAGTTTTGTTTTGCAATAATAAAAAAAAAAAAAAGAAAAAAAAAAAGAAAGGCATTCTTATTCCAGCATGCATTAATGACACTAACGGGCAAGGCAAAACAGTGGTTAATGGTCTTTATTAGTGTTTGCGGTGTCCAGGCAGCAATGGTCTTTTAGGAAGTTAATAGATATAATATCCGACAGTGTACAACACCCTCGGTTTAGTCCATTCTTCCACATTTCATGGGGGTGTCCATTACCGTATATGGTTAATCGGGGCGGTTTTGGTATGCAAATACGTGAAAGTGTGCACGAGCCTCGGCGCAGGGCCAAGGTGATATTTATCATGACAGGTGTGCGTAGAACCTGCGTACGCACGTGTGGTAAATCCCGTTTATTTTGTGCGTGCACTCATTCTAAATTCTGTGCTTACGTGTGGAAATAGAACATTTTCTACGTCACGTTGATGAATGAGGGCCCTGAACTCTCAAATTGCCCATAAATATCGTTTTTGTGGGTATTCTCCAGTTGTTGCTGTGTGTGGTGTTATCTGCCCAAAATTCAAGCAAGCATGACAGTAACGACGTTGTGTGTGTCACGGGCGGCGCGATTCCGAGACCACCTAATCCAACTGATCCCGTTCAGCGGGGGGTGAAACGAATCAGCGCCGTTTCGCATCGCAAAAGGGGTGAGTGAGAACACTCCCCCCCGTTCTCGGGAGCAGTGATTCGATCTCCAAACGTGAGTGAGAAAGGGCCCTTAGAGTAGAACTATGTAACGGTTCACATAACATAATTATGCTCTCTACTGGATTATGTAATAATAATGCACAAAGTAGATTCAAGAGAACATGCAAACTATTTATTAATTTCAGCTTACATGTCTGAAAATTTGACTTGTTCCAAGACCAGTAATTGGAACTATATTGTGGTACACACGAGTAATTCAGCCATAATATTTGCAAACAGCATTGTTCTAAACAATGCAAGGCATAAATCTTTTTGCATCTACTATAGACAGTTTGTATTTATATCTTTGTTATATGAAAACATGTACTTTGGTAAAAACATAACACATAATCCTAGTGAATTCTGAATTTTTTGTTTATTGGCTGAGGGTCAATGATACACATAAATTATAAACATCTAAAACCATGAAACTGACCGATACACTTAAAACAGACATGTCAACATAGTTTTTTTTACCTGTTTTACACAATGATGAGGTAAAAACATTACAGATGTATTTTTAGAAGTTTAGTAATATCAAGCCCCAAAGGTATTTACTTTAACCTGCTCTAAGGTATACAAATAGCACATTTCTGAATTACTTTGCAGAACAGTGTATAGTTTTTTAGCCACACTAAATATTTGTGTAATATACTCAATATTATGGATCTGCATTACAAACTACAGTTACACACAGCATGAAATATTCAATCAACACAAAGATGATGGTTCTAAGGTAAATAAAATGTAATTCAGTCAACATATATATCTGAGTTAGTAGGAGATAGGTAATGTTCAGAAAATATATGTATGGGTCTGTGTGTGTGTGGGGGTGTTAAATGGGGCCTGTTAGGTGTCAAAACACCGCATGGGGGTGGGAAGTTTAGCAGTTTAGAGGACATGCCGACTTAGAGCAGAACTATGGAACGGTTCACATAACATAATTATGCTCTCTACTGGATTATGTAATAATAATGCACAAAGTAGATTCAAGAGAACATGAAAACTATTTATTAATTTCAGCTTACATGTCTGAAAATTTGACTTGTTCCAAGACCAGATGACATTTGAAGGAAACTCAAGATATTGTATGAGATGTTTTTTAAAAGGGGGCAAATGAACTATTTTTAGTAGATTGAATCATTAGTCAGAAGGATAATGATATTTTGTCAAGGGGTGACATATATCACCCCCATGACACATCCCTACTTTGTAAGACAAGCAGTTTGATGTTGTAATTACAGTGATTAGGCTACTATGCCCGTCTTCATTTTTTATCAATCTGCTTTTTTGTGTATTTTTAGGTATTTTGTTGTTGCAGTCAATTGGGACCAGGTCTAGCTAAAAAAAGGGGGTCAATGATCTCAATTGACTACCTGGTAAACAACTTTCGTGAAATAATTGGAACTATATTGTGGTACACACGAGTAATTCAGCCATAATATTTGCAAACAGCATTGTTCTAAACAATGCAAGGCATAAATCTTTGTATCTACTAGACAGTTTGTATTTACATCTTTGTTATAATATGAAAAACATGTACTTTGGTAAAAACATGATAACATAATCCTATTGAATTCTGAATTTGTTGTTTATTGGTTGAGTGTCAAGGATACACATAAATTATAAACATCTAAAACCATGAAACTGACCGATACAGTTAAAACAGACATGTCAACATAGTTTTTTTTACCTGTTTACACACTGATGAGGTAAAAAAAAAAAAATGTTTCAATACAGATGTATTTTTTAGAAGTTTAGTACGCTCAAGCCCCAAATGTATTTTCTTTAACCTGTTCTAAGGTATACAAATAGCACATTTATGAAGGACTTTGCAGAACAGCATCTAGTTTTTTTTAGCCCCCCTGAGTTTTATGCTCTCAATATTTCGATATGCATTAAATCCTACACACGATAGGAGATATTCAAACAGCTCAAAGATGATAATTCTAAGGCAAACAAAAATGTAACTCACTCACCATAGTTAGTGTATAGTATGGCTAACATGTATGAAAGTAACATAAAACCGTTATTAGAGTTGATGATACAATATTATAATTCATAATAATCTTGCGGAAAAGAAAACTAAATGCACTGTATTACCGACGGAGGTTGTGTGCTCCTTGTCCCGATGATTGAAGGAAATTCATTTTAAGAACTATTTAGCATGAAACATCTTAATACAAAGATGTATTTTATACATTATAACCATGAAAATAATGCAATGTTAGGTTTTACCGTGATTATAGTGTTCACAGATAGGAATGTATCCAGGACGGGGTCATTTATCAGTAACCCTGGACAGACTTGTGAAGTCAGAGATAGGAATGTATTATTCACATTCAATTATCCAAATGTACTCTGTTTGAGTCAAATTTACTCTGTGAAATGTATTGTGTAGCAAAAACAATTCATATTGTTTCAGTGATGGCCTGGCTGATTGTCGACATGTCTTATTTCTACATGAAAGATTTGCTTCATTCACACAATAAATATGCTGTTTGTGAAAAAATAATGTATAATATCTGGACTGATTCACTGTATAATGAATCCAGGGGTATAGTGGATCGACTATATTTTGTATGAAGCACCTTAAAACAATGAGGCATTTCATTTATAATATCAAAACATGTCTTATGTTCTATAAGATGTTCTTATGTATCTACAAGTCTTATGTAGAATGATGTAAAAAGAGTTCTACTAATATATTTTACGTTAAAAACGTGTACAAAAAAGATAAATATCCGACTCCTGCTATGGGAATTACACCTTTTCTATACAAAACAAATGTGTTGGTATGCTTTATTGTAACTGTTTGAATGTTTGTTTGTTTTAGTGCAACACTACTGTCAGCAACATTTAAGAAGGCTGACCCCTTACACCGAGATATGGCCCCTCAGGAAGGGGTCCTCGGATTCTGTTATGATATTAAATTTGAGAGAGTTGTCTTCTACAAGACCCCCTTGGAGAATTTCCAGGGTGCTGTAAGAAGATCTGAGATAGACCTATCGGAGAGTGCATTTTGGCAGCTAAAAAAAGCTTTGTATGAGGCCATGGATGGATTAGTGGGTAGAACGCTTAAGGATGGGCAGATATTCACCCTGGTAATAAGCTCAATAGACTACGGGTATGTGTATTACGGGCGGATATCTATAAAAAGTACTCTGGCTTTTGGTGTAGAGACTAATCTAACCATCTTCTCAAGGTTCCTTAATACAAGTCATGAGTATTTCCTATTCTCAGTACCGGTACCGGCCTGGTTAGAATGTCTTCGGACTTGCGGAATGGTTACTAACGATGGGGTTAAGGTGAGGACAGACCTGGCATATTTTAGAAGAAGGCTCCATCCAGCCGACGATTCAGAGGAGATGGAATGGGAGTGACCCAGCGAGGGGGCGGAGGATGGGGCATGTCAACCCTAAATCCTCCTTTAAAAAGACTTACAGTGCATTTTGTACTTTTAGATAGCAATCATGGCTTTGTATGTGTCACATGAGGCTGATCCTGCTAACTCTGCATTGGATACACTAGATAGCCTGTCTCCACTATACACGCCTGACGATGTTGAGACACTACCCGCTGGCGGTTATAGATTCGGTGACCCTACTTCAATGCGACCAAACTTTGCTTACTATGTGAGACACGGGGAAGATCCTTCTAAGCATGCATCAGATACACTAGATAGCCTGTCTCCACTATACGCTCCAGACGAGGATGTTGAGACATTACCCCTGTATGATTCAACTAAAACTTTTTCATTGCAAAGCCTCCTAGACACCCCTAGGACTAGTTACAGCCCTCTTACAATGATTTGGGAGACTTCATCGCCGGATTCACCACCGTCAAACCCCGTCAGGTGTATGGATCCTAATAGCCCCTGGTACACCCCTCTTACATTAGAATCTGATGTATTCCACCCTGACCCCGAATAAATACCTATCGCTGATGTAACCAACAAAGCATCATCACTGCCATCCCCAACCCGGGGTATGGTTAAGAGACTGTGTCCTACTAGAAGAAAAACCCTCCACTTCCCAATCAAAGTAGCTACTCTTAATTTGACTGAATTAAAAGGGTTGTATACAGCAAACATTTCATTTAGCAGCATAATTATTCTACATAAATGAGAGGCATCACAAGTGGCCGGGGGCTGATACAGAGGGCGTTATATCTGGCGGGTAGGACCCTGAGGAGGTCAGATTTTTGGTTGCTAACTTTCTAATTTAATTAGGATGTACCAACAAGCCCGGACGACTTATAGGTCGGTCTGGATGCTTACTTTCCTCTCATATGCAGCGTGCTTTGAGAAAAGGCTGCATAGAGAGAGCTTTACTTGTTGGTGTTTAAACAATGTGGAGATCCAGGTTCTGTTATTTTTGTATATAGTTATGTGGTTTGCAACAATGTTTAATGTTGATAATGCTACACTTAGAGACAGCACACCCCTCCCCTCTTTATTTTTTCTGTTTTGTCAAGTGCCTCACTATTTTGTAATGTGCAAGCCTTGCTTTCTAATCCGTAAACTAGAAGTTCTAAATGTACATAAGTCATCCCTATGGCAGACACCATTAAGGTCATAACTTATAATGTCAAGCACTGTAAACCCGAATAAGTTTCCAGAACTTAAAAAAATTGAGGCCATACCATGCCTCAATTTTTTTAAGTTGATAAACTCAAATGTTTTCAGTTGGCTAAGACTTACAATTCTCAGTTAAGGCAACTCAAATATGGTCTGTTACTGTGACTTAAGGTTCTCAGTTAAGTCAAATCAAATATGGTCAGTTACTCTGACTTACAGTTCTCAAGTGGAGTCAACTCAAATATGTTCAGTTACTGTGACTTACAGTTCTCAGTTAAGGCAATTCAAATATATTCAGTTACTGTGACTTAAGGTTCTCAAGTGGTGTCAACTCAAATATGTTCAGTTACTGTGACTTACAGTTCTCAGTTAAGGCAATTCAAATATATTCAGTTACTGTGACTTAATGTTCTCAAGTGGTGTCAACTCAAATATGTTCAGTTACTGTGACTTACAGTTCTCAGTTAAGGCAATTCAAATATATTCAGTTACTGTGACTTAAGGTTCTCAAGTGGTGTCAACTCAAAATGTTCAGTTACTGTGACTTACAGTTCTCAGTTAAGGCAGTTCAAATATGTTCAGTTACTGTGACTTAAGGTTCTCAAGTGGTGTCAACTCAAATATGTTCAGTTACTGTGACTTACAGTTCTCAGTTAAGGCAATGCAAATATATTCAGTTACTGTGACTTAAGGTTCTCAAGTGGTGTCAACTCAAATATGTTCAGTTACTGTGACTTACAGTTCTCAGTTAAGGCAGTTCAAATATGTTCAGTTACTGTGACTTAAGGTTCTCAAGTGGTGTCAACTCAAATATGTTCAGTTACTGTGACTTACAGTTCTCAGTTAAGGCAGTTCAAATATGTTCAGTTACTGTGACTTAAGGTTCTAAAGTGGTGTCAACTCAAATATGTTCAGTTACTGTGACTTACAGTTCTCAGTTAAGGCAGTTCAAATATGTTCAGTTACTGTGACTTAAGGTTCTCAAGTGGTGTCAACTCAAATATGTTCAGTTACTGTGACTTACAGTTCTCAGTTAAGGCAGTTCAAATATGTTCAGTTACTGTGACTTAAGGTTCTCAAGTGGAGGCAACTCAAATATGTTCAGTTACTGTGACTTAAGGTTCAACCTTAAATCCATGTGATTAAGTTAACAGAACTCAACGACATTGAGGCCATCCCATGCCTCATTTCTTTTAAGTTAATCAACTCAAATTTTTAAGTTAATCAACTCAAATATTTGCAGTTACTATAACTTAAGGTTCAGTTTTAAAATCCATGTGAAAAAGTTAACAGAAAAATAACTACACAAGCACATTATATCAACTTCAAACAACTCTTTTATTTTTTTCTATTCAAAGAGTATAAAAGAGTATACATATATAATCTGTATGTTAGCAATGTACAATAACACTGTAAACACCGTACACTGTTTTTGGACTATATATGTTAACAATACCGACCAGGTATTAGTGCCTTGCAAAGTGCAGATATGAAGTTTTCCCCTTTTTTTGTATGCATTTAGGAGGTTTTGTTCTTCATCGAAACTATTTATCTTACAAAAACATTGTGTTACAACTTCAAACTCTTTATATTTATTTCTATTCAAAGAGTATACATCTATTTATCTTACAAAAACATTGTGTTGCCCTCTCCAACATTATGGCAATGTTAAAATTGAAAATATATATATATAGAAAATAAATACATGCATGTTATAACATGTACATACAATGTAATGTATATTACACATTTAATCCCTCTGGTCACAATAGTGTAATAATGTTTGTTATAAGGCTCTGAAAATGTTACTGAATGATGTATCAATGTATTTCCAGCAAATATTGAAATAATAAAGGGTCTCAATATGTGCAGTGCACATGACCAGAGCCGTTTACATCCTGGTTGAATTACTCAAATTTGTATAGTGTGGTCATAGAATGAGCAAACATGTTGACGGCAACTATTGTGACCGTTGGGATAACACAGTGTATCTATGTACAGTACAGAATAAAATGTATAGATTATCTGAAAATTGTCAATCCGCTTGGCACATGTAAAATTCACAAACGTTGTGTTGTATATTGGGTCCTGCCAATGTGGAACCAAAATACCAAACCACATTACATGCTATACAGCTGGCAATACTGTTAATAGTGCACATACCTACATATGGAAATGCAGCTGCATGTATTTGCTCCATGATGTATCATGGAACAAGATGGTGTTTTCATTGAAAGAGTTAGTCAGAATGTCAGAGGCACCATCCGTCATTTAGAGCAGGCTATGTTTGCAGAATGATAACTAGAACACTACAGTACTCTGTACTAAGAACACTATACAGTACACTAACTATACTGCCCTGTCAAGGCAGACCGCAGTAACTTCCAAACAGTGAAACTGAGAAAAATGGCTTTAAAGTTTTTTGACTTGCCATCCAAAATGTGTTATAGGTAGATAGATGATAGTACCCAGATTTAACATGTATTAATGAAGTAATCTTTAGGCATACAAAAATATGACGTAGTTATTTTAATTAACCCCAAAAAAGCAGATACTGCACTCTGCTGCACGATTTCCTTAAATAATTATACAGGTAATGTACAGGCAAAGTGCAGTAACTTCAAATGCAATGTTGTTTTCCCTCCAGCTTTCATAACTTCACCTAGCCATTTTATTTGGATCATCATCATTCCAATATATTCAGGTATTAAATTTCATTTTCAAAATGGCTAGGTTAAGTTATGAAAGCTGGAGGGAAAACAACATTGTATTTGAAGTTACTGCACTTTGCCTGTACATTACCTGTATAATTATTTAAGGAAATCGTGCAGCAGAGTGCAATATCTGCTTTTTTGGGGTTAATTAAAATAATTATGTCATATTTTTGTATGCCTAAAGATTACTTCATTAATACATGTTAAATCTGGGTACTATCATCTATTTACCTATAACACATTTTGGATGGCAAGTCAAAACACTTTAAAGCCATTTTTCACTGTTTGGAAGTTACTGCGGTCTGCCTGGGTTTTTTTTTTTTTGAACTTTCTTTTATTTTGTGTCATAATGAACATCACATTGCAATAATCATACAGTATAATATACTTGATTCACATATTCAATGACATTTGTTACTCAGGCTCTTCCCTCTTATTCAATTTGTTTTCAAAGTATTCAGCATAATCAAAATAAGCTGTATAATCCGAGTACGCCTCTTAAACAACCCAGTGGGGAGGGATTTTTACAATTTTTTTTGATTTTTTGTAGGATAAGAAACGAAAAAATAAATAGAAAAATAAATTTAGCAAAAGAAAAAAAAAAGAAAAAAGAACAACAAAAAAAGAAAAAAAGAGAGAGAGGGCGTCAGACTCATGCTAGTGTATCTCCAGGTACAAGGTTACATGTGACCATCTCTGCATAAACATATCTTTTTTCAGTTGCAATTGTGCAGTCATTTCTTCCATTGTATACATCTGTCTCAGTCTCTTGGTCCATTGTTTGATTGACGGTGGTTGATTTTGTAGCCATGCCATAGTTATCATTTTCCTTGCTATTAACAGTATCACTCTCAAGATGTATAACGTATCTCCATAGTATGTGCCTTTCGGTATACATCCCAAGATATAGTACGATGGATTCAGAGGTAAGTCAAGATCTAGAATGGTTTTAATCTCATTTTTGATATTCACCCAAAATGTCTGCACCCTTGGACAGTCCCAGAAAATATGTGTATGATCTCCGATCAATCCACATCCTCTCCAACATAGTGGTGAGGACCCACCAGCAAATCCGGAGAGAACTTGAGGAGTCCTAAAGTACCTGACCTTGACCTTCCAGTCAAACTCCTTCCACATTGGACTATTTGTGATTTTATGATTGCTTGAATGGCTGTCCTCCCATTCTTCATTTTCTATGATCACATTAGCTTCCAACTCCCATTTTTCTTTAATATAGGTGGTGTCTCCTGGATCGTCTAGTTGTAACATGTTGTAAATATTGGATATCTGCTTTCTTTCCATCAAGTTTTTTTCTATTGTGTTAATAAAGTACCGCTCCACATTTGTTGGTGGTCTCTTAATTGCTTCCCACTCACTGTGAGTCATTACATAGTGTCTTATTTGAAAGTATCTAAACATGTCTTTCGAAGGTAGATCAAAACATTGCTGTAGCTGTGCAAACGATTTAAAACAGTCTCCTTCCATTAATTGATTGATAGTAACCAGGCCCAAATCCGCCCATTTTTTAAAACCCCCATCCTCCATAGCTGGTCGGAATTCTGTATTGTCTGCTATTGGCATGGCCCTAGATATTGATCGTGGACCTCCCCCCTTTTTCCTTACACTTTCCCATACCTTTAATGTATTTGTAATCCATTTGTTACCAATCTTAATTTTTTTCCAGTATGCTTTCCCCAGGAATATTATGGATCTGAGAGGGGTCTTTGGAATTGAGTTTTGCTCAATCTGTACCCATCCTGAATCTAGGTCCTTTTGTATCCAATGCACAAGTATGCGTAATTGAGCTGCCCAGTAGTAGTTTCTTAGGTTTGGTAGACCAAGACCACCCTTGTTCTTTGGCAAACATAGTGTTTTAAGCCTTACTCTAGGTTTTTTCCTCTGCCAGATAAATTTGGATAGGAGTTTATCTAACATTTTAAAGGTAGTGGCAGGTATTGGTATAGGTAGAGACTGGAAGAGAAAAATAAGTCTAGGTAGCACATTCATTCGAATTGATTCTATTCTTCCCACTAGGGAGAGAGGTAAAATGTCCCATCTGGCCATGTCTGATTTGATTTGTACAATCAACTTTTCGTAGTTTGCTTGATATAACTGATTGCTGCTGAGAGTCAAAATGATTCCTAAATACCTGAATCCGTCTCTAGCCCAATGGAAGGGTGCTATACTATTCAGATGTGTTGGCCATGTTCCCACTATCATCATGGCTTCTGATTTGGTCTCATTTATCTTATAACCCGACAGTTCGCCGTAATTTCTTAAATCCATCATTATGTTTGGAATTGATTCTAACGGGTTTTTGATATAAAGTAAAATGTCATCAGCAAATAGCGAGATCTTGTGTGTAATGCCTTTTTGGTCATCTATTCCCTGTATCTGAGGGTTTGATCTAATCATCTCCGCTAGTGGCTCTATGCCAATCGCGAATAGTAACGGAGACAAAACGTCTCCTTGGCGTGTCCCTCTCTGTATCTCAAAGAAGTGAGAGCAGTGACCATTCACCCTTACTCTAGACTTAGGATTTTTATATAAACATTTTATCCAATCTATAAATGTGTTATTGAATCCCATACCTTTCAATGTTAGTTCAAGGTACAGCCAATCAACTCTATCAAATGCCTTCTCGGCATCTAAGCCGAGAAGCATTGATGGTTCTTTTCGAGATCCAGCCACTGTTTGCAGATTTAAAGTTCTTCTGATGTTGTTAGCACCCTGTCGACCAGTGATAAAGCCAGTCTGGTCTGGGTGTATCAGTTTTATTATATGTTTCTGTATTCTTTTTTTAAGTATAGATGTCAATATCTTGAAATCGTTGCAAAGGAGACTTATGGGCCTATAGGAACTACATCTTGTGGGGTCTTTACCTTCTTTATGTATTACCGAGACAATAGCTTCTGACCAGCTTCCTGGTGGATCTCTCTCAGATAGGGCATAGTTATAAACTACACTTAATACTGGTGTTAATTGTTCAGTGAAATGTTTATAAAATTCATTTGAAAACCCATCTGTACCTGGTGATTTATTGTTCTTAAGCATCTGAATAGTTTCCCCTATCTCCTTCTCCGTAATAGGGGAGGTTAGCTCATCCGCCTCATCTGGGGATAGTTTAGAAAGTTTAAGGTTATCTAAGAAGTTGTTGATTTTTTCTTTCTTGTTTTCCAATTGCTGTGCTTTGTAGAGGTCGGTATAGTAATCTGCAAATGCATTAGCAATTTCTTGCGTTTGCATTACTTCCATGTGTGTGCTGGGGTGTTTAATCTTTGGAACTATCCGACTTGACTGTATTTTGTGGAGCTGGAATGACAGTAGCTTGCTTGCCCTATTTCCCATCTCATAGTAATTCCTACCAGCAAATCTAAGGGCTCCTTCCGCTTTGTATGTCAACAGGTCATCTAGTTTTTGTTTGCAGGTTAGTAGAGCTTTTAAATCTTCCTCATCTCTGTTCAGTTTATGTTTCCTTTCTAGTATTTTTAACTCATTTTCTAGGTTCTGTTGTTTTTCATTTCGCTGTTTCTTTAGTGCACTTGAAATTGAGATAATTTTACCTCTCATTACAGCCTTTGCCGCGTCCCATAAAATTGATGGTGAGACATCCCCCTTATTGTTGAGATCAAAATAACTCTTCAGTTCTTCACTTATCCTCTCCCGTGTGTGAGAGTCAGACAGCATGGATACATTGAGCCTCCAATATTTAAAGATTTTATTGGTACTGAGGTTAAGTTGAAGAGTTAGAGGTCCATGATCTGAGATGGTCGCTGGTTCAATGATACATGATTCAACTTTGTCAATATCTTGCTTGGAAATACAGAAGTAATCTATCCGAGAGTAGCTACCATGGACCCCAGACCTAAAGGTAAAGTCTTTCTGCCTAGGATGGTGGAAACGCCATGCATCTATAAGTCCAAATTCTTTTATCATTGCATTCAGTGATCTAGATTTTTTTGAAATGGGTCCACAATCTACAGGCAGTTTGTCTACTTTTGGATTTAGTACACAGTTGAAATCACCGGCCATAAGGATAATTCCTTTGGCGTTACCAGCCAAAAGTGAGGCTATACCTTTAAAGAAATTGGGGCAGTCTTCATTTGGTGCATATATATTTAGAAAGGTTATGATTGATCCTCCTATTGACCCCAGGACCATAACATATCTGCCCTGGTCATCTGCAATTTCCTTTTCTTTGGTGAAGTATACTGATTTGTTAAATAGAATAGCCACTCTTCTCTTTTTCCCTGTTTGACAGGACGCACTATACACCTGGCCCACCCATTCTCTCTTCAGTTTCTGGTGTTCGTTCATTGATAAGTGCGTTTCTTGAATGAATGCTATAGAGCACTGCATTTTCTTAAGTTGTCCAAAAAGTTTTTTCCTCTTTATTGGGTTGTTAAGACCATTTATATTGTAGCTAATACATTTAAGGCTTGTCATAATGTCATTGTATTTCGTATGTACAACATAGATCTATCTTCCATAGTATATGAGCTTGAGGCATTTGTCAAAGAGTATACAACATAAAAAACAAAACAAAATGGTCCCCTATTCACTTGTAAGGGAAAACCTAGGGCTTCCAATTTTCCAGTAAGCTGTCTTACATAAATCACAAATGAAATAATCTCCCGATGTTCTAGAGAGGTGTAGCTTTCTCTCTCAGGGAGCATATTGCACTAAGTGCAGAGAAGTTAACCACGAACGTATAGGGTTAACCTTTGCCTGATAACACAGGCTAAGTGTGATCCGTCTATGGCTCAGTCTCTGGCCTCAGAACCACATATAAATTAAAGTAGATTTGATATATTTAAATTTTCCCAACAGGTAATTAATACTCAGGGTAAATGATAATCATATTAGTCAGCAGCATGTCCATTATTTCTTGTGTTTTACACTTATTGTAAACATTTCGTTAGTCTACTATTACTATATCTAACTGGTTTACTCATCTTTATCGTCCATGAATGATCTTAGGTCTGCGGCAGATAGTGACGTCATGGCTCCTTTCGTTCGCTGCTCTCGCCCTCTTCTTTGTGTTCGCCACCTGTCCCTTGTCAGTTCTCTTTGTAGTTGCTCTCTTTCGTCGATTTGGACATGAATTCCCAGTTCTTTTAGTGTGGGAATTGCATCCACCAGCGAGTCAAACACCTTCGTTCCCGATTCTGTTGTCATCCTGAGTCGTGCCGGGTATGGGCAATTAGCGCGTATCCCTTTTTCCTTCAGCTGTTTGATGACGTGACGCACCTGACCCCTCTTCTTTTGCAGGTCTGGGGAGTAATCGTGATCAAAATAGATCCTTTTCCCTTGAAGTGTGACGGATTGTCCCCATGCGAGCTGTAACACCTGTTCTTTGATATTGAAATCTAGAAAGCGCACAATGATAGAGCGCGGGGGGGCGCTAGAATCTTTCGGTTTGGCCGTCAGTGATCTGTGCGCTCTTTCTATCTTAATCTCAGACTCAAGTTCAGGTGTTATTTTCAGGGATGTTGTCAATAGCTGCTTCACAAACTCTTTAGTATCCTTGTCCTCGCTATCTTCAGGGACTTGGTAGATCCGGATATTGTTGCGTCTGAGTCTATTTTGCAAGTCTTCACAGGTTGCAGTAATTTCTGCATCTCTTTTTACAAGGTATTTGAGCGCCCTCTGGTGTCTCATTCCACTATCATCCAGTTTCGTGATTTCTTTTTCAATTACCGTAATTCTACCTTCTGTTTTGTCAATCCATTCAGTTACTTGCGACATAGATGTTTCAAGTTTGCTCACTGAAGACTGAGTGGCATTGTGTGCTTCTTTATTCTCTCTCCTTAGATCTTTTAATTCTTTTAGAATCGCGGATTCCTCTCTCTCTGTTTCCTCGTCAGTGTCGGAAGAGCTGGTTTGAGGAGCCTGTTCATCTGTGACATCTTTCTCATTTCCAGAGTCGGTTTTGGTATTTCTTTTAGCCTTTCGTTTCTTCGGGCTCATCTTTAGACTTCTTACCGTCTCACTCGTTAAATGTTGCTGACAATATCTGTTTGTTGGGTCGTTTATCTCTGGGGTTCTGAGGAACTCGAGATTCAAGCTGCTACCCGGACATCACACAACCGGAAGTCCTGCCTGGGTTTTGAGTGTGATTTTGTAGTTACTGCAGTTTTTAAAACCCCATATCTCCAAAACTGAGCGACATTAACATCTGAAACTTGGTCACAAGATAAAACATTTATTGACAAGGTCAATTTCACTCATAACTAAATTTTTACTTTTTTCAAGTTACTGCGGTTAGCCCTTGACAGGGCAGTATACTACTGCCTACAAGGTCTCAAGGATACAGTCCCACTCTCAGCATACAAGATCGATGGTCTGCTGCTGCTGACTCCCAAGCGATTCATTCAAGTGAAACGGAACTGAGTCCAGCTAATGGTGAATAGTTATTTTATTAATCAATTATTGTGTCTTTATTCACTCTAGTTGTGTAATTGACCAGTTCATATTCTGTATAAGTTCATATTCTGTATATGTTAATAATAACGCTTCTGTGTTGCGTTTATGGCTCCTGGTATATCGCCTTGTACTCTGTACTGAGAACACTAACTCTACCACTGCCTACAAGCAATGGAAGCAGTCAGAGCAGAGTGGCATTTATGCCCATTGCCTCCTATTGTTCCTCGAGAAACAAACGTTTGGGACTTGGATGTTGCCTTTGAGATTCTGATAAACTCTTTCAACTCTAAAACTTACTTGGATGAAATTACAATAATGCCAGCTATAGACGGTTAAGAAAATTCGAACTGTAAAACTCCCAAATGTAAACATATTACATAAAAAATAAAGAACAAGGTACATTGAGTAGTTTGGACCTATTGGCTGAACATCTGCAAAGTAGTACAGCAACTTTTGAAGGTATTATTTTGACATGACAAGACATTTCAGATGAGTTTCTATAGACACACTTTTGAGGTGTTGGTAAGTGCTTTGGGGTAGTGCATAGATTAGTCCAAACATTACAGGAAGGAATCACCAAATCTGGGGAAGCTGATCATGATATGACTTTCAATGACAATAGAGATTGTCACAGGCTGGTAGTGAACTGGACTTGTGTCATGATCACTGATTACAGTAAGGAATAGAAACTCATCTGAAAGAAGGATGTGGGGTGATGTATTAATTTCCTTGTCATGTCAAAATAATACCTTCAAAAGTTTAATGCAAGAGCGGTCAGGTGACGTAGCGGAGATTGCGTTCGTCACCAACGCTGGAGACACTGGATTCGCGTGTTCGAATCCAACTCCCTGCGTTGTCACCAGCTTGGCTGGCCGTTCACACTAATACAATTCGGCAGTATTAGGGGGTGGGGAAGCTGGCGTTGTGGACAGCGACGCCTACAGGTCAGGTCTCGGCGCTTGCTAAGCGGGGCAGGACTTGGTGGAGATAGCGTGCCCTCCCACGCGTTACACTTCACCAATGAGAGCCCTCGCTGCCAAGTGAAAAGACGTCACTGGCTGTCGGCGCATGTCTCGGGGGAAGCGTGCGATCGACTCGGGACGCCCTTATACCGACTCGTAGGAGAACATGCATACAGCACCAGGTAGGGGAGGGGGGGGGGGGAATTGGCACAACGACTAATTGGGACGGGGAGAAAATCCATTGAAAAATCTGAAGAAAAAAAAATGATTGCATCATCAAGTCATTCTTGAGAGTCTGCAACCTGGGCAACAGTTTACCAGCTTCTAGACCTAGTAAAATCTTCTGAATGAATTCAAAAGTGTTGGTAAGTCCCTTGGGGTAGCTGAGGTGTAGTGCATAGATTAGTCCAAACATTACCAGGAAGGAATCACCAATCAGAGATTGTCACAGGCTGGTAGTGAACTGGACTTGTGTCATGGTCACTGATGACAGTAAGGAGGGCCAATGCAACACCCTGAAGCTCTGGCTCATCAGGCGTGTCCTGAAGGAATGAAAGAGACATAATAATCACAAATAAATCCATGGTTTCTACAAAGTGCAGCACAAAGCTAAGTACCGTAATTCCTCTAATAGTAACCGGTATTCAAATACAAGCCGGGTCTCTATTAATGGCCGGGTGCGCTCTTGAGCTAAGCAATTATAAGCCGGCCTCCTAATACAAGCCGGGTTACTAATATACTGAGCTGCATACTGAGCTAGTTACTTGATTTCACTTTGAAAACGTTGAAATGACCAGTGACCACCTGTAATTGCACTGTTTACTATTTCATACAGTACTTGGTTTCAATAAATGAACCCAGTACATTTTACTGGGTTCAAACTGACACAAAATGTTGCTTTATTCATTATGATCTGTTTGAAAATTAGAAATATAGGCCTCTCTCTTATACATGCCTCCTCCTAATACAAGCCTGGTACCCGCTACAGTTGAAACAAATACAAGCCGGGGTTACTATTAGAGGAATTACGGTATATGGAGTTGTGTTTGTAAGTTGTTTATATTTTAGTTAGAACTATTTTTTTGGTGAGAAGGTTATTTTTATTTAACCAGGTTAGTCCCGTCGAGATCAAATATCTCTTTCACAAGGGAGACCTGGAAGGAAGGAAGACTGATACTTAGCATTTTGATTAACTGTTCACTTAATATACAGTTGTACTGTAAATTATTTTCACTCGGACTCACTGTGCAGGTTTTGAAAAATCCAGAGACTTCCTCATGCAGATACACAGGCAGGGCATGGAGAACAGTGGTACGCCTGGTGTGAACATCATGGATTTCCTATTAAGATGTAAGATTAAGAAGAAAAAAAGAATTGTATTATATGGAAATGTTTACTGAACAAAGCGGATTTTAAACAGTCCAATCAGATATGTCCACAAATAACATGTTCACATCTTTAATGCAATCAGAAAAATGGCAAACACAATGGTGGACTAATTGTAAAATTCAAAAGCTCATTTGAATCATTGAACCTGTTCAATGTTACAGAGGTTCGACCTATGACATGTCATGTATAATAATCTATTCAC